>NC_092764.1:210559-260409 GCF_047496795.1 Chiloscyllium punctatum | reverse complement strand
AAACTGTTGTTAATGATTAACCAGTCATGTTGGTGAATACAGTTGACATTATCTCTGCCAATGGGGTGACCATGAATGCTCATCCATCGCCAGTCATCATCAGGAAGTAGCAAGAGCATAAATCAAACAGTTACATTCATGTAGCACCAGTTACAGGTACAGCGCATTGCAGTAGAACCTAGGATAACGGGCTTTTCAAATTTCTGTAAGCCACCATCAGTGTAATATCCACACCCTGCACTGATGTGAAGCAATAACCATTCGCATTCATACAGCACCCTGTCAGACAGCTTTTTGTGAGGAATGGTAGTTTCCAATTCTCTGAGCCAGGTTCACGATCCATCTGCTTCAGAGGGATGTTATTACTCAGCTCCTGTCCATCCAGGAGGGTCACTCATTTCTGTTTAGCTCTGGGGGGGCGGGGGGGGGGGGGGGTGACTGAGTTCCTGTAGACCATAAGATATAGGAGCAGAATGAGGCCATTCTCCCCATCGAGTTCGCTCCACCCATCCAATCCACCAGGATATGTTTCTGAGCCCCATTCCCCTGCTTTATTCCCAATCCACTTGATCCCCGTGCTAATGAAGACCAATCTAGCTCTGTCCCAAATACATACAATGCCCAGACCTCCACAAGCCTCTGACACAATGGGTTCCACAGATTAATAACATGGGGGTGACTACATCCCCTAGGGATTCCTCTCTCCTTCAGCTCCCTAACCTACTCTCTCCCATTACACATCACCGAATCCCAGAACTGCCTCTTCCCCTGGTGGGGCTCCACCACAATCTGCTCCAAAAAAACCATCTCATAATCATTCCACAAATTCCTTTCTTGAGATCTGCTGCCAATCTGATTTCCCAGTCCACCTGTATATTGAAATCTCCGTGACTATTGCGTATCTCCTGATGTGTTTTCTGCCCCATACCCTGACTCACTGCTCAAAGACATGGATGTCACACCCATCAGGGTGTTGCTACCCTTCGGAGTTCCTCAACTCTACCCACACAGATTCTCCACCTTCTGACCCTTCATGCTTCAGATTATTTCATTTCTTACCAAACAAAACAACCAAAAGAACCGCGAATGCTGAAATTAGAAACAAAATCAGAAAGTGCTGGAAAAGCTCAGCAGGTCTGGCAGCATCTGTGTTAGAGAAATCAGAGTTAATGTTTCGGGTCTGGTGCCCCTGCCTCAGAACCCGACTGGACCTGAAATGTTAACTCTGATTTCTCTGCACTGATGCTGCCAGATCTGCTGAGCTTTTTCAGCACTTTCTGATTTGGTCCATTTCTCATTGTTAAGACAATCCCCTCCCCTTTGCCCGTCCTCTCAATGGGACGTGTACCCCTGGATCTCCTTCCAGCCATGGTTCTGTGATACCCACAACATCGTACCTGCCAGTTACAGTCTGCGCTACAAGACCGTTTCCCTTGTTTCGTACACCGGGTGCATTTAAATACAGCACCCTCAGTCCTGCATTGACTGCCCCCCCACCCCCATTCTCATAGCTGTCCCCTTGTCCAAGGAGTCTGAAGTTAAACTCCACTGTCCAAATTGTTCTGGAAACATTGATCATCTCCACTGAGCCCTCCCCTCTGCTTAACTTCTTCCATAATTTTCCATGTAACTGAAGCCCACTCCCCCACCCCACTGTTTAATTTAAAAACCCTATCCATAGCCTCATTATGTGATTCACCAGGACCTTGGTCCCAGTATAAATTCAGGTTGAACCTGTCCCCATTGGAACAGCTCTGTCCTTCCCCAGTACTGGTGCTAATGTCCCATGGATTTCAAACCTTTTCTCCCACACCAATCCTTGAGCCAAATGATTACCTCTTTAATCTTGTGTGACCCCTGGGACAGTCAGTAGAGTTCAGATAAGTGAGGGGGGGGCAATCTCAGAGATTGATAAAATGCAAACAGGACAAGACAGGGTAGATGCAGGGAGGCTGTTCCAATGGTGGGTGTGTGTCCAGACCCAGGGGGGTCACAGTCTGAGGATTTGTGGTGGACCGTTTAGGACGGATTTGAGGAGACATTTCTTCACCCAAAGCGTGGTGAGCCTGTGGAATTCATTACCACAGGAAGTAACTGATGCCAAAACATTGAATGTATTCAAGAGGCGGCTAGAGATAGCACTTGGGGGTGAATGGGATCAAAAGGTCATGGGGAGAAAGCAGCATTAGCCCATTGAGTTGGATGATTAGCCATGAATCATGAATAACGGGGCAGGCCCGAAGGACCGAATGGCCTCCTCCTGCTCCTATCTTTTAGTTTCTGTTTACTGTTCAGTTGGGTCAGTTACTCAGTTCCTGTACAGTCGAGATGGTGCCCTCTATGGAGTTGGTTGTCTGGATCGGACAGCTACTTGGTTAATATAATGTGAGTGCTTTTAGTGTCAGACTCTGGGATTAGATCGTACTCTGTTCCAATAACCAGAGCAGCACAGTACACCTCTGTACCCTTACAGGAAACTCATCACGTTTGGGAAAATGTGTCACTGTAATATGGGACAGCATCGAGTCAGAAGGAGATATTTTGAGTAAAGTTAAAAATGTTGTCAGACAGAGGACTGACTGTAAATGTGCTGCCTCCGAAGCAATGAACTTTGACTCAGTTCATAACCTATGACACGCTATCCCCCAGCCTGTGGGTATTATCTGTGCGGATCCAGGGTCTCAGCATGGGGCTATGACAGGCTCTGTCCTTCAGACAACGTGATAAACCAATCCCCTGTCTACCCTCTCAGAGACTACACCACGAGAATCCTCTGAAGAGAGACAGGGAGATCCCCTCCAGTCTCTGACCCAATATTTATTCACCTAACATCCAGCCCCCCATGGATTGTCCGCTCATTATCATACCTCCCACACCTGTGGATCTTGCTGTGTGACATGTTATTAACATTCTAACAGCAACCACACTACAGAATTACCCTTTATGCTGTAGAATGGTTCTGAGTGACTTGAGGTTGTAAAGGACACTATATAAATGCAAGTTATTTAATGTGGGATCAATGCCCATTTTCCAGAGACCTGGCTCACTATCTGCTGGAATCTGGGATCCTGATTAATATTGGTTGCTTCACTCTCCGGGAGAGATCAGGGGCAGCTCAGAAAACCAATTATTAATCAATTGATCAGAATCAGTTTCTGGATTAAATCCACTGATAAACTCAACTCCTCACCCCTTCATCATTATCAATCCTACATTCTTATAAACAATGTATGTCATACATTCATTTATTGGCCAGCATTTATTTGCCTGTCCCTAACTGGCCTTTCAGAATCATAGAATCCTACATAGAGTCAGAGAGATGTACACCACGGAAGCAGACCCTTCGGTCCAACCCGTCCATGCCGACCAGATATCCCAACCCAATCTAGTCCACCTGCCAGCACCGCGGCCCATATCCCTCCAAACCCTTCCTATTCATATACCCATCCAAATGCCTCTTAAATGTTGTAATTGTACCAGCCTCGCCACCACTTCCTCTGGCAGCTCATTTCATACACGTACCACCCTCTGTGTGAAAAAGTTGCCCCTTAGGTCTCTTTTATATCTTTCCCCTCTCACCCTAAACCTATGCCCCTCTAGTTCTGGGCGCCCTGACCCCAGGTACTTTGTCTATTTATCCTATCCATGCCCCTCATAATTTTATTTAATTTTACAACATCCTTGTAAATCTTTTCTGAACTCTTTCAAGTTTCCCAACATCTTTCTGATAGGAAGGAGACCAGAGTTGTACACAATATTCCAACAGTGGCCTATCCAATGTCCTGTATAGCCACAACATGCCCTCCCAACTCCTGTACTCAATACTCTGACCAATAAAGGAAAGCATACCAAACGCTGCCTTCACTATCCTGGATTAGTGGTGCTGGAAGAGCACAGCAGTTCAGGCAGCATCTGAGGAGCAGCAAAATCGACACTTCAGGCTCTCTGCCTTTATTCCGATGAAGGGCTTTTGCCCGAAGCGTCGATTTCGCTGCTCCTTGGATGTTGCCTGAACTGCTGTGCTCTTCCAGCACCACTAATCCAGAATCTGGTTTCCCAGCATCTGCAGTCATTGTTTTTACCGCCTTCACTATCCTATCTACCTGCGACTCCACTCTTCAAGGAGCTATGAACCTGCACTCCAAGGTCTCTTTGTTCAGCAACGCTCCCTAGGACCTTACCATTAAGTGTATAAGTCCTGCTAAGATTTGCTTTCCTAAAATGCAGCACCTCACATTTATCTGATTAAACTCCATCTGCCACTTCTCAGCCCATTGGCCCATCTGGTCCAGATCCTGTTGTAATCAGAGGTAACCCTCTTCGCTGTCCACTACACCTCCAATTTTGGTGTCATCTGTAAACTTACTAACTGTACCTCATATGCTCACATCCAAATCATTTATGTAAATGACAAAAAGTAGAAGACCCAGCACCGATCCTTGTGGCACTCCACTGGTCACAGGCCTCCAGTCTGAAAAACAACCCTCCACCACCACCCTCTGTCTTCTACCTTTGAGCCAGTTCTGTATCCAAATGGCTAGTTCTCCCTGTATTCCATGAGATCTAACCTTGCTAATCAGTCTCCCATGGGGAACCTTGTCGAATGCCTTACTGAAGTCCGTATAGATCACATCTACTGCTCTGCCCTCATCAATCTTCTTTGTTACTTCTTCAAAAAACTCTATCAAGTTTGTGCGACATGATTTCCCACGCACAACAGTGTGGAAGCAGGTCATGTGGCCTATTGAGTCCACACTGGCCCTCCAAAGAGCATCCCACCCCCCACCCCCCCCATCCTATCCCTGTAACTCTGCATTTCCCATGGACAATCCACCCTAACCTACACATCTTTGGATTATGGAAGGAAACCGGAGCACTCAGAGGAAACCCACACTGACACGGGGAGAATGTGCAAACTCTACACAGACAGTTACCCAAGGCTGGAATTGAACCTGGGACCCTGGTTCTGGGAGGGAGTGGTGCTAACCACTGAGCCACCATGCCAAGAAAGTGGTCGTGAGCTGCCTTCTTGAACCGCTGCAGTTCATGTGCTGTAGGTCGACCCACAATGTCCCTTAGGGAGGGAATTCCAGGAATTTGACCCAGTGACAGTGAAGGAACAGTGATATATTTCCAAGTCGGGATGGTGAATGGCTCGGAGGGGAATCTGCAGGGGGCGGTGTTCCCATGGATCAGCTGCCTTATCTATTTGATCATGTACTGTCTTTGTTGTTACTATTTCAACTCTTCCAAATACCAGCCCCAGGGCAAAGGATATGGGTTAGATGGAGGGACAAACAGGAGGAAAGTTCAGCTAATCCAACATTTTCCCCCTGCTATCTCCTACAGCAGGGATGTGAAAGGTTTGGAGGTAAGCTTGGGGATAGTTCCAGAGATGTAGACACTAAAAGCATAGTCACTAATGAACGAGGGATTGAGATTGAGAAAACATAAGACCCAAATTCAGGATTGGATGAGATGGGGAGGGTGGGGGTGTGAGAGGAAGTTGTGAGGTAGGATGTGATTACAGAGATAAGGAGGGGTGAGCCCAGGGCAGGGATTTGAAAACAAAGATGAAGGATTGCTAAATTGGGTGTTGGTGGGACCAGGGACCAAGTTGCTGAGTGAGCACAGGTGGTAGTGAAGTGGACTTGGAGTGAACTAACCCTAACCTTATCGCAGTGCTCATCAAAACCACCAGGAGTGGGCAGGCTTTGGGAGAAAAGGCTGTGAGAGGGGCAAGGGCAGGGGTAGACTACCCTCCATTCTCTCCCCAACCAGCAACGCAGCTCATTCTGCACATCAGGGTCCCCAAGTTTTTTGCAAAGTTCTATTTCTGACAGAGAGCTGTCATTGCCAGTAAAAAACTCAAAAGTGTGGAATGAGTCATATGTCCACCAAAAATCCGCCTTCATTTGCAAATCCTGTCCACTCTCGACAAACCAATCTTGTTTGAATGTGGAAATGAGGAAAGGAAAGTGCTGACTCTTCAGATGAGGACATGCTCCTGAACTTCCTGCTCAGAAAGACAGGTTTCTCTCTGAAGCAGCCAGTTCACAAAACCGAGCACAATCCTCTCTCTTCACACTCAATCTTCAAACCACAGCAACACTTCAAACAACAAAACCATGCTTTCTCCTGTTCAGATTAAAATGGCTTTGATTTATTTATTTAACTTATTACACCCGTCACCCCCTCAGCCAATGTCACTATCGTTTCTTTATTTACTCATGCAATGTGGGTGTCTCTGCCAGGGCCCAACATTTATTGCCCGTCCCTAGTTGCCCCTTGAGAAGGTGGGGGTGAGCTGCCTTCTTGAACCGCTGCAGTCCATGTGCTGTAGGTTGACCCACAATGTCCCTTAGGGAGGGAATTCCAGGATTTTGATCCAGCGACGCTGAAGGAATGGTGATATATTTCCAAGTCAGGGTGGTGAGGGGCTTGGAGGGGAACTTGCAGGAGGTGGTGTTCCCATGTATCTGCTGTCCTTGTCCTTCTAGATGGAAGTGGCCATGGGTTTGGAAGGTGCTGCCTGAGGATCTTTGG
Source organism: Chiloscyllium punctatum (assembly GCF_047496795.1). Classification (NCBI taxonomy): domain Eukaryota; kingdom Metazoa; phylum Chordata; class Chondrichthyes; order Orectolobiformes; family Hemiscylliidae; genus Chiloscyllium; species Chiloscyllium punctatum. The sequence goes on along the minus strand of NC_092764.1, from coordinate 253,863 downwards.
TGGATTTCTGCAGAGCATCTTGTAGATGGTACACACTGCTGCTACTGAGCAACGGTGGGGGAGGGAGGGGATGTTTGTGGATGTGGTGCCGGTCAAGTGGGCTATTTGTCCTGGATGGTGTTGAGCTTCTTGAGTGTTGTTGGAGCAGCCCCCATCCAGGGAAGTGGGGAGTGTTCCATCACAATCCTGACATGTCCCTTGTAGATGGTGGACAGGCTTTGGGGAGTCAGGAGGTGAGTTACCCACCATAGTGTTCCCAGCCTCTGTGTTTATGTGGTGAGTCCAGTTGAGTTACTGGTCAATGATAACCCCAAAAAGTCAGTGATAGTAACACCATTAAATGTCGAGGGGAGGCACTGCAGCTAAATCTGGTGCCATCAACAAAACAAGAGACACCTGCTGAGGAGAAACCCACATCCAAAAAGACGTTAATTGTCAGACTCTGGGTGAAGGGGTATACTCTCAGAGTTCTGCTTACTCAGCAGGAGGCAGCATATTCTGAGGCGAATGCTGGAAGTTTGAGAGTGAGTCGTGTATTTACTCAAGTGGGGGTTTCTGCGGCACTGTGTGGAGGTTTAAATCAGTTACCAATTCCTGTTCCATTTCTTGTTTCATGATTGCTTACACACAACAAACTAAACTGGCTACTGATACAATCCAGGCAGATTGAATTTATGTTTGAAGCATAAACCCTAAAAAGCACAATGATAAAGCCCGCTCTGTGTTACGGAGACAGTGAGAGGATTGTAATTGCTCTGTAGGAGCTGGGTGAGACCACAGCAGGAGGACTGGGTGTAGAGTTCTCCTTTTCTCAAGGCAGACATTGTTGCCATGCCTGGAGTGCAATGAAGGTTCATCTTGGGATGGCAGGACTCTCCCAGAGAGACAGAGATTGGGCAAAATGGGCCTGGAGTCACGCGAGCTTCAAAAAAGGAGAGATGATCTCATGGAAACTCATCAAGTACATCACCAATGATCAGGAAAAACGCAGGGGCGATGATTCACCCCCCCCCACCCCTCCCCGGGGATAAACACAGGGGGCGATGATCCCCCCCAGGGGATAAACACAGGGGGGGGGGAAATGATCCCCCCCAGAGGATAAACACTGGGGGGGCGATGATCCCCACCCTCCCAGGGGATAAACACAGGGGGGGTGATGATCCCCACCCTCCCAGGGGATAAACACAGGGGGCGATGATCCCCCCCAGGGGATAAACACAGGCGGGGGGGAAATGATCCCCCCCAGAGGATAAACACAGGGGGGGGGGAATGATCCCCCCCAGAGGATAAACACAGGGGGGGTGATGATCCCCACCCTCCCAGGGGATAAACACAGGGGGCGATGATCCCCCCCCAGGGGATAAACACAGGGGGGGTGATGATCCCCCCCCAGGGGATAAACACAGGGGGGGTGATGATCCCCACCCTCCCAGGGGATAAACACAGGGGGCGATGATCCCCCCCAGGGGATAAACACAGGCGGGGGGGAAATGATCCCCCCCAGAGGATAAACACTGGGGGGGCGATAGTTCCCCCCCCAGGGGATAAACACAGGGGGGGCGATGATCCCCCCCAGGGGATAAACACAGGGGGGGTGATGATCCCCACCCTCCCAGGGGATAAACACAGGGGGCGATGATCCCCCCCAGGGGATAAACACAGGGGGGGGGGAAATGATCCCCCCCAGAGGATAAACACTGGGGGGGCGATAGTTCCCCCCCCAGGGGATAAACACAGGGGGGGCGATGATCCCCCCCAGGGGATAAACACAGGGGGGCCGATGGTTCCCCCCCAGGGGATAAACACAGGGGGGCCGATGGTTCCCCACCCCAGGGGATAAACACAGGGGGGGCGATGATCCCCCCCCAGGGGATAAACACAGGGGGGCCGATGGTTCCCCACCCCAGGCATGGAGTCCAGAACCAGGAAGAACAATTTCCAAACAAAGGTGATGATGCCACAGTGAGGGCATGTTTGACTCTGTTACACACAGAGGGCTGTGGAAGCTCAACCTTTGTGTTTGTTTAATGTAGGGACTGAACAATTTCTGATTCCCAATGATGTAGAGGGTTAGAGGGATGGGCTACGTAAAAGGTATTGAAGTGTTCAATCAGCTGTGATGGTTTTGAATGGTGGGGTAGGCTTGAAGGGCAGAATGGCCTAATCCAGTTCTTACGGGACAGAGGGGCAAAGTGATGGAATGTGGTGTTTCTGTTGGAAGTCGTTACAGAGAGACAGGAGGGGACTAGGCTGAATGAGGATTATTATTGAAGGCCTCGGAGAAGCAGAAGCCAATGTGGGTCAGTGAGGATTGGAGTGTTGAGAGGATACAGACGACAGGGCTTTGTCCTTCAGGAGGGTTGGAGGGAGAACATCACAAGTAGATGTCGGCCGGTATTGTACTGATTAAAACATGTTCTCACTCAGACTCATTCTCAACCACAGGAGCACTTTGACACCAATTGGAACAGCGTGACTGAATTCGCGTAAAAGATTGTTTCACAATAAAGGAAGAGGTTGAAGGTTTAAGGACAGAAACTCTTTGGGAGGTGGAACAAACACAAATGAAGCTGCTATTTGATTCGGTGTTGAGTTAACAATCAGTGAGACAGCAAATTTCAACAGGATATAAAAATAATTACATAGTGATGCTGATCCTCATCTGCCCTCTCCCAACATAAACCCCACACTGCATCACTCACCCATAGGAACACAGATAGGTCATTCTGCCCATCAAGCCTGCCCCAAAACTTCAATGCCTTTTACCCACCTCATCCCCATAACCCTGTTCCCCACTGAGAATCAGACATCTACCCATCTGTACGTTAAGCATGCTCAAACACTGAGCTTCTATCACCATAACGAAGGAGTAGGTGCTGGGGAAACTGAAAGATCTGAAAGTGTATAAATCACCTGGACCAGATGGACTACACCCCAGGATTCTGAAGGAGATGGCTGAGGGGGTTGTAGAGACAAAGGTGGTGATCTTTCAGGAATCACTGGAGTCAGAGAGGGTCCCAGAGGACTGGAAAATGGCTAATGTGACACCCAAGTATCAGAAGGGAGGGGTCCAGAAGACAGGAAACTATAGGCCCGTTAGCCTGACCTCAGTCATTGGTAAGATTTTAGAGACCATTATTAAGGATGAGATTGCGGAGTACTTGGAGGTATTTGGGAAAATAGGGCTGAGTTAGGAAGGCTTCATCAGAGGGAGATCATACCTGACAAATCTGTTAGAATTCTTTCAGGAGGTAACAAGCAGTTTAGACGAGGGAGAGCCAATGGATGTGATCTATTTGGAATTCCAGAAGGCCTTTGACAAGGTTCCACACAGGAGGCTGCTAAATAAGAGCCCTTGGTGTTAGGGGCAATGTCCTGGCATGGATGGAGGATTGTGTGACTGGCAGGAGGCAGAGAGTGGGGATAAAGGGGTCTTTTTCAGGATGGCAGCCAGTGACTAGTGGAGTTCCATCGGGGTCAGTGTTGGGACCACAGCTATTCATGTTATACATTAATGATCTGAACAAAGGAACCAAAGGCATTGTTGTTAAGTTTGTAGATGATTTGTGGGCAGCACAGTGGCACAGTGGTTAGCACTGCTGCCTCACAGAGACCCGGGTTCAATTCCCGCCTCAGGCGACTGACTGTGTGGAGTTTGCACATTCTCCCTGTGTCTGCTTGGGTTTCCTCCGGGTGCTCCGGTTTCCTCCCACAGTCACAAAGATGTGCAGGTCAGGTGAATTGGCTACGCTAAAATTGTCCATAGTGTTAGGTAAGAGGTAAATGTAGGGGTATGGGTGGGTTACGCTTCGGCGGGTCGGTGTGGACTTGTTGGGCTGAAGGGCCTGTTTCCACACTGTAGTGTAATCTGATATGAAGGTGGGTAGTGCTGAGGAAGCAGAGAGGCTGCAGGAGGGTGTGGACAGGCTGGGAGAGTGGGCACAGAAGTGGCAGACGGAGTACAATGTGGGAAAGTGTGAGGTTATACACTTCGTTAGGAAGAATAGAGGTATAGAATATTTTCGAAACAGGGAAAAGCTGTGGAAATCTGAAGCACAAAGAGACTTGGGAGTCTTTGTTCAGGATTCTCTTCAGGTTAACATGAAGGTTCAGTTGGCTGTTAGGAATACAAATACAATGTTAGCATTCATTTCGAGAGGGCTAGAATACAAGAGCAGGGATGTACTGCTGAGGCTGGATAAGGCTGTGGTCAGACCCCATTCAGAATATTGTGATCAGTTCTGGGCCCTGGATCTAAGGAAGGATGTGCTGACCTTGGAGGGGGTTCCTGAGGAGGTTCACGAGAATGATCCCGGGGAGCTGGATCGTGTGGACATGGAGAAGATGTTTCCACGAGTAGGAGAGACTGGGACCTATGCTACTTTCTCCCCACCCCCACCCTCCTCTAGCTTATCCCTCCACACTTCAGGCTCACTGCCTTTATTCCTGATGAAGGGCTTTTGCCCGAAACATCGATTTCGAAGCTCCTTGGATGCTGCCTGAACTGCTGTGCTCTTCCAGCACCACTAATCCAGAGTCAGGATTCCAGCCTCTGCAGTCATTGTTTTGACCCAGCTGGGAGCCAGGCTTCCCATTAGTGTTTAATCCAAAAGATGACATCTCCATTTCTCCTTCTCCCCCTCCACATCCTTACTTGCTTACCCCACTCCACTTTCGGCTTTCACATCTCTCTCTCCCTCTCTCTTCCTCTTTTACTCTTATTCATTCTCTCTCCCGCTCTTTCACAGAATCATCCAGTGTGTACTGACATGTGACAAACACCTGAGGTTAGCTCTAATCCTATCAACCAGCACTAGGCCCACAGCTAGCCTTGATGTTATGATGTGCCAAGTGCTCACCAGCACTTATAAGGAAACCCACTGTCTCAGGCAACACATTCCAGACCAATACCATCCTCTGCGTAAAACAGCCCTTTTCCTCATGTTCCCTCTAAACCTGCTGCCCCTCACCTTGAAGCTGTGATCTCTCACGACTGACCCTTCAACTCGGGGGGAGCAGCTGCTCTCTTATCGACCCTGTCCATGTCTCTGAGAGTCTTATCCACCTCCATCAGGTCCCCCCTCAGCCGTCTCTGCTCTCCGAGTTTCTCCAGTCTCTCTCCATCGCTGAAATGCTCCCTCCCAGACAATGAGCTGGTGATTCTCCTCTGCACCCACTTCAGTGCAATCCCATCCTTCCTATAGGACGGGGACTGGAACTGCACACAGTATTCCAGCTGTGACCTCACATTGTCCAGTACAGCACCCCCAGCACCCCCCAACCCCCCCGCCACACATATGTCATTGCTGCTCTTGTGATCTATGCCTGGAATGATAAAGGTGTGTCCCCCAAGGGGTTTTTCCACCAATTCACTAAACATGCCCTTCCACTTTCCACTTTCCACCTTCCGCCTTCTATGGACAAATACTCCAAGGTCCCTTTGTTGCACAGAACTTCCTACTGTCATGTTGTTCATTGAATAATTCCTTGTCAAATTACTCCTTCCAAAGTGTATCACTTTTCAGGGTTAAATTCTACCTGCTGCTTATGTGACCATCCTGTTTATATCTTCACATAGCTCAAACCACCCGACCAGTCAGTGTGCCATCTGCAAACTTACCAAACTAAACTGCGCACACAGTCAGCAATGCCATTTGTGTAAATGATGAATAACTGGGAACCCAGCACAGAGCCCTGCGGTAAGTGGCTTCCAGTCACTAAAGCAGCCTTCGGTCTCCCACAATTGAACCAGTCTTGAATCCACTTTATCAAATGACTCTGGATCCTGTGTGCATTTACCTTTTTGATCAGTCCCGAATGTGGGACTTGGTCAAAGAATTTGCTGAAATCCATGTAAACTACATCAACTGCACTCCCTTCATCCAAACCTCCTCTTAAAAATTCAATCATCTTTGTTGGGTATGACTTCTGTCTGATGAAGCCATGCTGTCTATCCCTGACAAAGCCTTGCCTCTCTCAGTGGAGGTAGATTCTCTCCTTCAGAATTTTCTCCAGTCGTTTCCCTATCACTGGTGTGAGACTCACTGGTCTGTAGTTCTCTGGCTTATCCCCTACAACCCTTTTTAAATATCAGAAGCACATCTGCTGTTCTCGAGTTCTCTGGCATCTCCTCCATAGTCAGAGAAGAATTTAAGTTTTGGGTCAGTGCCCTGAAATCTCCTCCCGTGTTTCTGGCAGGAGCCTGGGACACAATTCATCTGGACCTGGAGATGTATCCACTTTTCCCCACTACCAGCATCTCCACCACCTTGTGTCTCCCTTTCTCAATTTGTTTGAGCACATTGCAGTGTCTCTCCCCCAACCCAGGTTCCAGGCCTTCACCCTCATTCTCCATCTCCCCCCATTTTTTTCAGCCTCCTTCCATCTCTCCGAGTCTACTCTGTTCATTCACTTTGTGCCTCTAACCTTTTTCTCAATTACACTCTCACTTACTCTAAATGTCTTTTCCCCCTCTCTTTCTTGCTGTGTCTTCTGCTTTTCTTTTCCCCTCACTTTCTCTCTCTATCTATCCCTCTTTCTCCTCTCTCCTTATTTTCTCACCTTCCCTGATTTCCATTCACCATTCTCTTGCCCCCATCCCACTCCCTCTCTTACCCCAAATTTCTCCTCCTCTTCCTTCCTGTCTCCTCCTCTCCTCTTCTTCCCCTCTCATTTCTCCTGTTCTCTTCCTTGTCCCCACCCAACACCTCCTACTCTCTCTCTCTCTATCTGCGTATCTCTCTACCTGTCTATCTCTATCTCTATCTCCCTCTCCCCTCTTGCTCCCTGTGCCTCTCGGTATTCTCTCTCTCTCTCTCTCCCTGTCCTGCACTCTCTCACTCCTGTTGTTTCTATGCTCCTCTGTTCAGACACTGCAGCCTCTGATTTTCCGGAAACATCTGTTAATTGAGTGAACACACTGATGACATCAAAGCTTTCTGACCACAATGTGTAGACATTAGTGAGGAACAGGTTGTTCTGATACAGTCACTGGTTTGATTCATCCCATTTCCCCTTGTTAAGTAAAACACATGGGGATTGGCCCCACATTGCAGAAGGTTCTCTCACACTGGGCTGTGACGTATACTCAAACCCACTGTCAACACGACACACAGCTACGTTTCACAAGAGCTCAGCAAGTTTGCATCTAGTGGATACTCCCCAGCTCCTTGGTCAGTTAGAGCAGCAACCCCTCACAGTCCCAGTGACACCGCACCCCAACACTGTGGGGCCACTCTGAGGGGCATGTTCAGAGCAGCTTCAGTCCACACTGGAGGTCAGTTTGGTGGGAGCCCAGAGGCAGTGATCCCCAGGGAGTGAGCCCAGAGTCAGTGATCCCCAGGGAGTGAGCCCAGAGTCAGTGATCCCCAGAGAGTGATCCCTGAGTCAGTGATCCCCAGGGAGTGATCCCAGGGTCAGTGATCCCCAGGGAGTGATCCCAGAGTCAGTGATCCCCAGGGAGTGAGCCCAGAGTCAGTGATCCCCAGAGAGTGATCCCTGAGACAGTGATCCCCAGGGAGTGATCCCAGGGTCAGTGATCCCCAGGGAGTGATCCCAGAGTCAGTGATCCCCAGGGAGTGAGCCCAGGGTCAGTGATCCCCAGAGAGTGATCCCTGAGTCAGTGATCCCCAGAGAGTGAGCCCAGGGTCAGTGATCCCCAGGGAGTGATCCCAGAGTCAGTGATCCCCAGGGAGTGAGCCCAGGGTCAGTGATCCCCAGAGAGTGATCCCTGAGTCAGTGATCCCCAGAGAGTGAGCCCTGTGTCAGTGATCCCCAGGGAGTGATCCCAGAGTCAGTGATCCCCAGGGAGTGATCCCTGAGTCTCTGATCCCCAGGGAGTGATCCCTGAGTCAGTGATCCCCAGGGAGTGATCCCAGGGTCAGTGATCCCCAGAGAGTGAGCCCAGAGTCAGTGATCCCCAGGGAGTGATCCCAGAGTCAGTGATCCCCAGGGAGTGATCCCAGGGTCAGTGATCCCCAGGGAGTGATCCCAGCGTCAGTGATCCCCAGAGAGTGAGCCCTGAGTCAGTGATCCCCAGGGAGTGATCCCTGAGTCAGTGATCCACAGGGAGTGATCCCTGGGTCAGTGATCCCCAGGGAGTGAGCCCTGGGTCAGTGATCCCCAGGGAGTGAGCCCTGAGACAGTGATCCCCAGAGAATGAGCCCAGAGTCAGTGATCCCCAGGAAGTGAGCCCTGAGTCAGTGATCCCCAGGGAGTTAGCCCTGAGTCAGTGATCCCCTGAGAGTGAGCCCAGAGTCAGTGATCCCCAGGGAGTGATCCCTGAGTCAGTGATCCCCAGAGAGTGAGCCCAGAGTCAGTGATCCCCATGGAGTTAGCCCAGAGTCAGTGATCCCCAGAGAGTGAGCCCAGAGTCAGTGATCCCCAGGGAGTGATCCCTGAGTCAGTGATCCCCCGGGAGTGAGCCCTGAGTCAGTGATCCCCAGAGAATGAGCCCAGAGTCAGTGATCCCCAGGGAGTGATCCCAGAGGCAGTGATCCCCAGGGAGTGATCCCTGAGTCAGTGATCCCCAGGGAGTGATCCCTGAGACAGTGATCCCCAGGGAGTGATCCCAGAGTCAGTGATCCCCAGAGAGTGAGCCCAGAGTCAGTGATCCCCAGGAAGTGAGCCCTGAGTCAGTGATCCCCAGGGAGTTAGCCCAGAGTCAGTGATCCCCAGGGAGTGATCCCTGGGTCAGTGATCCCCAGGGAGTGAGCCCTGTGTCAGTGATCCCCAGGGAGTGAGCCCTGTGTCAGTGATCCCCAGGGATTGATCCCAGAGTCAGTGATCCCCAGGGAGTGATCCCAGAGTCAGTGATCCCCAGGGAGTGATCCCTGAGTCAGTGATCCCCAGGGAGTGATCCCTGAGTCAGTGATCCCCAGAGAGTGAGCCCAGAGTCAGTGATCCCCAGGGAGTGAGCCCAGAGTCAGTGATCCCCAGAGAGTGATCCCAGAGTCATTGATCCCCAGGGAGTGATCCCAGAGTCAGTGATCCCCTGGGAGTGAGCCCTGTGTCAGTGATCCCCAGGGAGTGATCCCAGAGTCAGTGATCCCCAGGAAGTGAGGCCAGAGTCAGTGATCCCCAGGGAGTGATCCCAGAGTCAGTGATCCCCAGGGAGTGATCCCAGAGTCAGTGATCCCCAGGGAGTGATCCCAGAGTCAGTGCTGTCCAGTGTCGAGGCGTGGGAGGTGTGATGAGTGAAGGCAGTACTCAATAAAGGAAGATCCCAATGGTGGGGACTGAGGGGTGACCTTATAGGTGTCTATAAAATCGTGAGGGGCATGGATAGGGTAAATAGACAAAGTCTTTTCCCTGGGGTGGGCCGTCCAGAACTAGAGGGTATAGGTTTAGGGTGAGAGGGGAAAGATATACAAGAGACCTAAGGGGCAACTTTTTCACACAGAGGGTGGTATGTGTATGGAATGAGCTGCCAGAGGATGTGGTGGAGGCTGGTACAATTACAACATTTAAGAGGCATTTGGATGGGTATATGAATAGGAAGGGTTTGGAGGGATATGGGCCGGGTGCTGGCAGGTGGGACTAGATTGGGTTGGGATATCTGGTCGGCCTGGACGGGTTGGCCATCTCTATGTTTTGGGGTTTGGGGGGTTTTGGTGATGCTGCTGGAGTGGGTGAGGGAGACAGTGAGGGAATAAGGCCTCGGCTATGGTGGGATGTGTTGGAGAGATCTGCTGCGAGCAGCAGATGGGAGAGGGGGAGGAGATGGTGCTGGCGAGGCCGGTGTGTACTGGAAGCTGAAAACAAATAGTTTTTCCAAATTCAGAGATGAGGAAGACAGGAAGCTGGAAGAGGAGACTGGTTAACTGAGAAATGGCTGAACAAAGCTCTCAGTTCAAGACCAATTCAGGACAACAAACAAATCATGGCTTCCTCTTTCCTCATTCAGGTGGGATCGACCTGGGTAATTCTTTAGTACAAAGAGTTGTGGGGGTCAGGTCACTGGATATCTTCAAGGAAGACAGAAAGATGTTTACATTTAAAAAGTTTCAAGGGTTAAGGCCAGGCAGCCGGAAGGTAGTATTGATTTGGAACATCAGGCATGTTCAGACTGAATGATGGAGTGGGGATGATGGGCTGAATGGCCTACTGCTGTCACTGGGAATGGGGTGCTGTTCATTCAGTGCTGTCAATCAGAAAAAACTGCTCAGAGTGCCCTTGAGAGCAACCCATACATAGGTGAGGAACTAAACCCATTTGTGGACAGTCAAAGATTAAATCACCAGGAGACACAGACACATTGTAATCTGAGTCAAAGTAAAATTGAATGTGGGAGAGTACTTTACCCATTGGATTGAGGACTCTAATACATCTAAACACTTTTACAATGCTGGTCAACCTATGGTCACTTATCGTTTCTTAGCAATGTTGAGCATGTCAGTCCCAACAGCATGAGTTAAACAAAGGTCCTTGCAACAGGAATTTAGAATTAGGTAGAAGATCCAGAAGATTTTCTAAGGCTGTAATCTCCAAATTAATTCCAGTGTTACTGAATATAGGACTAGCAAGGTAGGTCAGACAAACATGTGGCGAAAGGGGTGGTGTCCAAGTGAGGATTTTAGATTTTTAGATTGTTCGATCATTGCAATGGTTTCAGAGGTAGTTAGGGCCAGTACAAGCTGGACAGGTTGCACGTGAACCAGAATGGTCCAACATCCTTGCTGGGAAGTTTGCTAGTGCTGCACAGGGGAGATTTTAAACTGATTTGGTGAGGGGGATGGGGCAAAGGAGATGTAAAGTCGAGAGCAAGGAATGCTAGGACAGTTTAGCAGGCGGAGAGGACATGGGCCGGTGGGATGCCTGGAAAGTTAACGCATCTATTTTAACGCAAAGAGATTGATTAGTGGCACGGTGGCTCAATGGTTATCACTGCTGCCTCACAGTGCCACGGAACAGGGCTCGATTCCAGCCTCAGGCGGTAGGTGTGATCTATTTGGAATTCAGTAAGGCGTTCCACAAGGTTCTAGATTAGAGTGGTGCTGGAAAAGCACAGCAGTTCAGGCAGCATCCGAGGAGCAGGAAAATCGACGTTTCGGGCAAAAGCCCTTCATCAGGAATAGAGGCAGAGAGCCTGAAGGGTGGAGAGATAAGCTAGAGGAGGGTGGGGGTGGGGAGAAAGTAGCATAGAGTTCGACAAGGTTCCCCATGGGAGACTGATTAGCAAGGTTAGATCTCATGGAATACAGGGAGAACTAGCCATTTGGATACAGAACTGGCTCAAAGGTAGAAGACAGAGGGTGGTGGTGGAGGGTTGTTTTTCAGACTGGAGGCCTGTGACCAGTGGAGTGCCACAAGGATCAGTGCTGGGTCCTCTACTTTTTGTCATTTACATAAATGATTTGGATGCGAGCATAAGAGGTACAGTTAGTAAGTTTACAGATGACACCAAAATTGGAGGTGTAGTGGACAGCGAAGAGGGTTACCTCAGATTACAACAGGATCTGGACCAGATGGGCCAATGGGCTGAGAAGTGGCAGATGGAGATTAATTCAGATAAATGAGAGGTGCTGCATTTTGGGAAAGCAAATCTTAGCAGGACTTATACACTTAATGGTAAGGTCCTAGGGTGTGTTGCTGAACAAAGAGACCTTGGAGTGAAGGTTCATAGCTCCTTGAAAGTGGAGTCGCAGGTAGATAGGATAGTGAAGGAGGCGTTTGGTATGCTTTCCTTTATTGGTCAGAGTATTGAGTACAGGAGTTGGGAGGTCATGTTGCAGCTGTATAGGACATTGGTTCAGCCACTGTTGGAATATTGCGTGCAATTCTGGTCTCCTTCCTATCAGAAAGATGTTGTGAAACTTGAAAGGGTTCAGATAAGATTTACAGGAATGTTGCCAGGGTTGGAGGATTTGAGCTATAGGGAGAGGCTGAACAGGCTGGGGCTGTTTTCCCTGGAGCGTCGAAGGCTGAGGGATGACCTTATAGAGGTTTACAAAATTATGAGGGGCATGGATAGGGTAAATAGGCAAAGTCTTTTCCCTGGGGTGGGGGAGTCCAGAACTAAAGGGCATAGGTTTAGGGTGAGAGGGGAAAGATATAAAAGAGACCTAAGGGGCAACTTTTTCACACAGAGGGTGGTATGTGTATGGAATGAGCTGCCAGAGGATGTAGTGGAGGCTGTTACAATTACAACATTTAAGAGGCATTTGGATGGGTATATGAATAGGAAGGATTTGGAGGGATATGGGCCGGGTGCTGGCAGGTGGGACTAGATTGGGTTGGGATATCTGGTCGGCATGGACAGATTGGACCGAAGGGTCTGTTTCTGTGCTGTACATCTCTATGACTCTATGATTCTATGACTGTCTGTGTGGAGTTTGCACATTCTCCCAGTGTCCGCGGGGTTTCCTCCCACACTCCAAACATGTGCAGCTCAGGTGAACTGGCTATGCTAAATTGCCAATAGCGTTAGGCGCATTAGTCAGAGGGAAATGAGTCTTGGTGGGTTACTCTTCGGAGGGTCAGTGTGAACTTGTTGGGCCGAAAGGCCAATTTCCACATTGTAGGGAATCTAATTCATCTCCACTGCATATCCGTGGACACTGTGGGGCAATTTAGCATGGCCACTCCACCTAACCTGCACATTTATGGAGTGCGGGAGGTAACCTGTCAGAAACTCACACAGACGTAGGGAGAACATACAAACTCCACGTAGACAGATATCCAACGCTGGAATCAAACTTGGGTCTCTGGCGCTCTATGCCAGCAGTGCTTAGCACTGTACCACTGTGCTTTCCTGTGCTGAGACAGAGTGGAATGTAAGAGAAATGGGGAGTGTTACAGTAATGAGGAAGGATGCCCGAGAGGGTTCTTCAAATAAGACCAGATAGGTACAGCTTGGAAATAAGAAAGACTAATTACATTTCTGGGATTATACTAGAGGGCGCCCAATAGTTACAGGTAGATAGAGGAGCAGATATATAAGCACATCACAAAGATGTGAGAAGCAGGGTTTATTTGTATGGGATTTCAACTCTGCTAACATGAACTTAGTGTGAAAGGATTAGATGGGGTGGAATTTTTAAAAGTACACCCAGGAGAGGTTTTGTGCCAGTAGGGAGGTAAGCCTACTAGAGACAGGGCACTGCTTAGACCGAATCCTAGGGAATGGAGCTGGTCAAGTGGTTGAAGAGTCAGTGGGAGACTTCAGGGAGAGTACACAGGGAGAGTACAGGGCTGAGTACACAGGGCAGATACAGGGGGAGGGTACAGGGGGAGGGTACAGGGGGAGGGTACAGGGGGAGGGTACAGGGGGAGAGTACACAGGGAGAGTACACGGGGAGGGTACAGGGGGAGGGTACACAGGGAAAGTACACGGGGAGGGTACGGGGGAGAGTACACAGGGAGAGTACACGGGGAGGGTACAGGGGGAGGGTACAGGGGGAGGGTACAGGGGGAGAGTACACAGGGAGAGTACACGGGGAGGGTACAGGGGGAGGGTACAGGGGGAGGGTACGGGGGGAGGGTACAGGGGGAGGGTACGGGGGGAGGGTACACGGGGAGAGTACACGGGGAGGGTACAGGGGGAGAGTACACAGGGCAGATACAGGGGGAGGGTACAGGGGGAGGGTACAGGGGGAGAGTAGACAATAGACAATAGGTGCAGGAGTAGGCCATTCAGCCCTTCGAGCCTGCACCACCATTCAATATGATCATGGCTGATCATTCCTAATCAGTATCCTATTCCTGTCTTATCTCCATAACCCTTGACTCCACTATCTTTAAGAGCTCTATCCAACTCTTTCTTAAATGAATCCAGAGACTGGGCCTCCACTGCCCTCTGGGGCAGAGCATTCCACACAGCCACCACTCTCTGGGTGAAGAGGTTTCTCCTCATCTCTGTCCTAAATGGTCTACCCCGTATTTTTAAGCTGTGTCCTCTGGTTCGGCACTCCCCCATCAACGGAAACAAGTTTCCTGTCTCCAGAGTGTCAAATCCTTTAATAATCTTATACGTCTCAATCAGATCCCCTCTCAGTCTTCTAAACTCAAGGGTATACAAGCCCAGTCGCTCCAGTCTTTCAGCGTAAGGTAGTCCCGCCATTCCAGGAATTGACCTTGTGAACCTACGCTGCACTCCCTCAATAGCCAGAATGTCTTTCCTCAAATTTGGAGACCAGAACTGCACACAGTATTCCAGGTGTGGTCTCACCAGGGCCCTGTACAGCTGCAGAAGAACCTCTTTGCTTCTATACTCAATCCCTCTTGTTATGAAGGCCAGCATGCTATTAGCCTTCTTCACTACCTGCTGTACCTGCATGCTTATCTTCATTGACTGGTGTACAAGAACACCCAGATCTCTCTGTACTGCCCCTTTACCTAACTTGACTCCATTTAGGTAGTAATCTGCCTTCCTGTTCTTGCCACCAAAGTGGATAACCACACATTTATCCACATTAAACTGCATCTGCCATGCATCTGCCCACTCACCTAACCTGTCCAGGTCACCCTGTAATCGCCTAACATCCTCCTCACATTTCACCCTGCCACCCAGCTTAGTATCATCAGCAAATTTGCTAATGTTATTGCTAATACCACCTTCTATATCATTAACATATATTGTAAAAAGCTGCGGTCCCAGCACTGATCCCTGTGGTACCCCACTGGTCACTGCCTGCCATTCCGAAAGGGAGCCGTTTATCACTACCCTTTGTTTCCTATCAGCCAACCAATTTTCAATCCAAGTCAGTACTTTGCCCCCAATTCCATGCGCCCTAATTTTACTCACTAACTTCCTATGTTGGACTTTATCAAAAGCTTTTTGAAAGTCCAGGTACACTACATCTACTGGATCTCCCTCATCCATCTTCATAGTTACATCCTCAAAAAATTCCAGAAGATTAGTCAAGCATGATTTCCCCTTCATAAATCCATGCTGACTCTGACCTATCCTGTTACTATTATCCAGATGTGCCGTAATTCCATCCTTTATAATAGACTCCAGCATCTTTGCCACCGCTGAGGTCAGACTAACTGGTCTGTAATTTCCTGCTTTCTCTCTCCCACCTTTCTTAAAAAGTGGTACAACATTAGCCACCCTCCAATCCTCAGGAACCGACCCCAAATCTATCGAACTCTGGAAAATAATCACCAACGCATCCACGATTTCTTGAGCCACCTCCTTCAGTACCCTGGGATGTAGACCATCAGGCCCTGGGGACTTATCAACCTTCAAACCTAACAGTCTCTCCAACACCAATCCCTGGCAAATATAAATTCCCTTCAGTTCAGGTCCTTCAGCCACTGTTACCTCAGGGAGATTGCTTGTGTCTTCCCCAGTGAACACAGATCTGAAGTACCAATTCAATTCTTCTGCCATTTCTTTGTTCCCCGTAATATATTCACCCGTTTCTGTCTTCAAGGGCCCAATTTTAGTCTTAACTATTTTTTTCCCTTTCACATACATAAAAAAGCTTTTACTATCCTCCTTTATATTTTTGGCCAGTTTACCTTCATATCTTATTTTTTCTTTGCGTATTTCCTTTTTAGTTATCCTCTGTTGTTCTTTAAAAGCTTCCCAGTCCTCCGATTTCCCACTCATCTTTGCTATGTTATACTTTTTCCCTTTTGTCTTTATATGGTCCTTAACGTCCCTCGTCAGCCACAGCCACCCTGCCTCCCCTTAGGATCTTTCTTCCTTTTTGGAATGAACTGATCCTGCATCTTCTACATTATACCCAGAAATACCTGCCATTGTTGCTCCACTGCCGTCCCTGCTAGGGTATTGCACCACTGAACTTTGGCCAGTGTAGCCTCCCTCTGTACCCACCCCGTGTACTCTCCCTATGTACTCTCCCCGTGTAGCCTCCCTTTGTACTCACCCTGTGTACCCTCCCCGTGTACTCTCCCCGTGTCGTCTCCCTTTGTACTCACCATGTGTACTCTCCCCGTGTACTCTCCCCGTGTACTCTCCCTGTGTGCTCTCCCTGTGTACCCTCCCCGTGTACCCTCCCCGTGTACTCTCCCCGTGTGCTCCCCACGTGTACCCTCCCCGTGTACCCTCCCCGTGTGCTCTCCCTGTGTACCCTCCCCGTGTACTCTCCCCGTGTACTCTCCCCATGTACTCTTACCCGTGTGCTCTCCCTGTGTGCTCTCCCCGTGTACTCTCCCCGTGTGCTCTCCCCGTGTACTCTCCCTGTGTACTCTCCCCATGTACTCTCCCCGTGTACCCTCCCCGTGTACTCTCCCTGTGTACTCTCCCTGTGTACTCTCCCCGTGTGCTCTCCCCGTGTACTCTCCCTGTGTACCCTCCCCGTGTACCCTCCCCGTGTACTCTCCCCGTGTGCTCTCCCTGTGTACTCTCCCCGTGTACTCTCCCCGTGTACTCTCCCCGTGTCACTCTCCCTGTGTACTCTCCCCGTGTACTCTCCCCGTGTCACTCTCCCTGTGTACCCTCCCCGTGTACCCTCCCCGTGTGCTCAAGCTGTGTACTCTCCCCGTGTACTCTCCCCGTGTACTCTCCCCGTGTCACTCTCCCCGTGTACTCTCCCCATGTACTCTCCCCGTGTACTCTCCCCGTGTCACTCTCCCCGTGTACTCTCCCCGTGTCACTCTCCCCGTGTACTCTCCCCGTGTACTCTCCCCGTGTCACTCTCCCTGTGTACCCTCCCCGTGTACCATCCCCGTGTGCTCAAGCTGTGTACTCTCCCCGTGTACTCTCCCCGTGTCACCCTCCCCGTGTACTCTCTCCATGTATTCTCCCTGTGTACTCTCCCCGTGTACTCTCCCTGTGTCACTCTCCCTGTGTACCCTCCCCGTGTACCCTCCCCGTGTGCTCAAGCTGTGTACTCTCCCCGTGTACTCTCCCCGTGTACTCTCCCCGTGTCACCCTCCCCGTGTACTCTCCCCATGTACTCTCCCCGTGTACTCTCCCCATGTCACTCGTCCCGTGTACTCTCCCCGTGTACTCTCCCCATGTCACTCTCCCTGTGTACTCCCCCCATGTACTCTCCCCGTGTACCCTCCCCGTGTACTCTCCCTGTGTACTCCCCCCATGTACTCTCCCCGTGTACCCTCCCCGTGTACTCTCCCCGTGTCACTCTCCCCGTGTACTCTCCCCGTGTACTCTCCCCATGTCACTCTCCCTGTGTACTCCCCCCATGTACTCTCCCCGTGTACTCTCCCTGTGTACTCCCCCCATGTACCCTCCCCGTGTACTCTCCCCGTGTCACTCTCCCCGTGTACTCTCCCCGTGTACTCTCCCCATGTCACTCTCCCTGTGTACTCCCCCCATGTACTCTCCCCGTGTACTCTCCCTGTGTCACTCTCCCTGTGTACTCTCCCCGTGTACTCTCCCCGTGTCACTCTCCCTGTGTACTCTCCCTGTGTCACTCTCCCTGTGTACTCTCCCCGTGTCACTCTCCCTGTGTACTCTCCCCGTGTACTCTCCCTGTGTACTCTCCCCGTGTACTCTCCCCGTGTCACTCTCCCTGTGTACTCTCCCCGTGTACTCTCCCCTGTCTCTGGTGAAGACATTAACACTTGAGGAGGAATATCAGGCCCTACTGTTCCAGAGAGATTGGAAAACTGGGTCATGGACCAAACAAACGAGTGTGAGACTGACAGTGAGTGAGATTATCTCAGCCAATGACTAACAGACACCACATCACACGGAGCCTTTTGTTCCAACAAATCCCCCTTTGAGGGCATTTTTTAGGTTATAAGGACAAAGCCAGATTACAGCAACAATAAAATAATGAAGCCGTGCCCCCACTGAGGGAGTGCAGCACTGTCAGAGGGTCAGTACAGAGGGAGTGCAGCACTGTCAGAGGGTCAGTGCTGAGGGAGTGCAGCACTGTCAGAGGGTCAGTACAGAGGGAGTGCCGCACTGTCAGAGGGTCAGTACAGAGGGAGTGCCGCACTGTCAGAGGGTCAGTACAGAGGGAGTGCCGCACTGTCAGAGGGTCAGTGCTGAGGGAGTGCAGCACTGTCAGAGGGTCAGTGCTGAGGGAGTGCAGCACTGTCAGAGGGTCAGTGCTGAGGGAGTGCAGCACTGTCAGAGGGTCAGTGCTGAGGGAGTGCAGCACTGTCAGAGGGTCAGTGCTGAGGGAGTGCAGCACTGTCAGAGGGTCAGTGCTGAGGGAGTGCCGCACTGTCAGAGGGTCAGTGCTGAGGGAGTGCCGCACTGTCAGAGGGTCAGTGCTGAGGGAGTGCCGCACTGTCAGAGGGTCAGTGCTGAGGGAGTGCCGCACTGTCAGAGGGTCAGTGCTGAGGGAGTGCCGCACTGTCAGAGGGTCAGTGCTGAGGGAGTGCAGCACTGTCGGGGGGTCAGTACAGAGGGAGTGCCGCACTGTCAGAGGGTCAGTGCTGAGGGAGTGCCGCACTGTCAGAGGGTCAGTGCTGAGGGAGTGCCGCACTGTCAGAGGGTCAGTGCTGAGAGAGTGCTGCACTGTCAGAGGGTCAGTGCTGATGGAGTGCCGCACTGTTGGAGGGTCAGTGCTGAGGGAGTGCCGCACTGTCGGAGGGTCAGAGTTGAGTGCTGCACTCTCAGAGGGTCCGCGCTGAGGGAGTGCTCCACTGTCAGAGGGTCAGCGCTGAGGGAGTGCTGCACTGTCAGAGGGTCAGCGCTGAGGGAGTGCCGCACTGTCAGAGGGTCAGTGCTGAGGGAGTGCCGCACTGTCAGAGGGTCAGTGCTGAGGGAGTGCCGCACTGTCAGAGGGTCAGTGCTGAGGGAGTGCCGCACTGTCAGAGGGTCAGTGCTGAGGGAGTGCCGCACTGTCGGAGGGTCAGTGCTGAGGGAGTGCCGCACTGTCAGAGGGTCAGTGCTGAGGGAGTGCCGCACTGTCGGAGGGTCAGCGCTGAGGGAGTGCCGCACTGTCAGAGGGTCAGTGCTGAGGGAGTGCCGCACTGTCGGAGGGTCAGTGCTGAGGGAGTGCCGCACTGTCAGAGGGTCAGTGCTGAGGGAGTGCCGCACTGTCAGAGGGTCAGTGCTGAGGGAGTGCCGCACTGTCAGAGGGTCAGTGCTGAGGGAGTGCCGCACTGTCGGAGGGTCAGTGCTGAGGGAGTGCCGCACTGTCAGAGGGTCAGTGCTGAGGGAGTGCCGCACTGTCGGAGGGTCAGCGCTGAGGGAGTGCCGCACTGTCAGAGGGTCAGTGCTGAGGGAGTGCCGCACTGTCGGAGGGTCAGTGCTGAGGGAGTGCCGCACTGTCGGAGGGTCAGTGCTGAGGGAGTGCCGCACTGTCAGAGGGTCAGTGCTGAGGGAGTGCCGCACTGTCAGAGGGTCAGTGCTGAGGGAGTGCCGCACTGTCAGAGGGTCAGTGCTGAGGGAGTGCCGCACTGTCAGAGGGTCAGTACAGAGGGAGTGCAGCACTGTCGGGGGGTCAGTGCTGAGGGAGTGCCGCACTGTCAGAGGGTCAGTGCTGAGGGAGTGCCGCACTGTCAGAGGGTCAGTACAGAGGGAGTGCAGCACTGTCGGGGGGTCAGTGCTGAGGGAGTGCCGCACTGTCAGAGGGTCAGTGCTGAGGGAGTGCCGCACTGTCGGAGGGTCAGTGCTGAGGGAGTGCCGCACTGTCAGAGGGTCAGTGCTGAGGGAGTGCCGCACTGTCAGAGGGTCAGTGCTGAGGGAGTGCCGCACTGTCAGAGGGTCAGTGCTGAGGCAGTGCCGCACTGTCAGAGGGTCAGTGCTGAGGGAGTGGGCACTGTCAGAGGATCAGTGCTGAGGGAGTGCCGCACTGTCGGAGGGTCAGTGCTGAGGGAGTGCCGCACTGTCGGAGGGTCAGCGCTGAGGGAGTGCCGCACTGTCAGAGGGTCAGTGCTGAGGGAGTGCCGCACTGTCAGAGGGTCAGTGCTGAGGGAGTGCCGCACTGTCAGAGGGTCAGTGCTGAGGGAGTGCCGCACTGTCAGAGGGTCAGTGCTGAGGGAGTGGGCACTGTCAGAGGGTCAGCACTGAGGGAGTGCCGCACTGTCAGAGGGTCAGTGCTGAGGGAGTGCCGCACTGTCAGAGGGTCAGTGCTGAGGGAGTGCCGCACTGTCGGAGGGTCAGTGCTGAGGGAGTGCCGCACTGTCAGAGGGTCAGTGCTGAGGGAGTGCCGCACTGTCAGAGGGTCAGTGCTGAGGGAGTGGGCACTGTCAGAGGGTCAGTGCTGAGGGAGTGGGCACTGTCAGAGGGTCAGTGCTGAGGGAGTGCCGCACTGTCAGAGGGTCAGTGCTGAGGGAGTGCCGCACTGTCAGAGGGTCAGTGCTGAGGGAGTGCCGCACTGTCAGAGGGTCAGTGCTGAGGGAGTGCCGCACTGTCAGAGGGTCAGTGCTGAGGGAGTGGGCACTGTCGGAGGGTCAGTGCTGAGGGAGTGCCGCACTGTCAGAGGGTCAGTGCTGAGGGAGTGCAGCACTGTCAGAGGGTCAGTGCTGAGGGAGTGCCGCACTGTCGGAGGGTCAGTGCTGAGGGAGTGCCGCACTGTCAGAGGGTCAGTGCTGAGGGAGTGCCGCACTGTCAGAGGGTCAGTGCTGAGGGAGTGCCGCACTGTCAGAGGGTCAGTGCTGAGGGAGTGCCGCACTGTCAGAGGGTCAGTGCTGAGGGAGTGCCGCACTGTCGGGGGGTCAGTGCTGAGGGAGTGCCGCACTGTCAGAGGGTCAGTGCTGAGGGAGTGCCGCACTGTCAGAGGGTCAGTGCTGAGGGAGTGCCGCACTGTCGGAGGGTCAGTGCTGAGGGAGTGCTGCACTGTCAGAGGGTCAGTGCTGAGGGAGTGCTGCACTGTCAGAGGGTCAGTGCTGAGGGAGTGCCGCACTGTCGGAGGGTCAGTGCTGAGGGAGTGCTGCACTGTCAGAGGGTCAGTGCTGAGGGAGTGCCGCACTGTCGGAGGGTCAGTGCTGAGGGAATGCCGCACTTTCGGAGGGTCAGTGCTGAGGGAGTGCCGCACTGTCAGAGGGTCAGTGCTGAGGGAGTGCCGCACTGTCAGAGGGTCAGTGCTGAGGGAGTGCCGCACTGTCGGGGGGTCAGTGCTGAGGGAGTGCAGCACTGTCAGAGGGTCAGTGCTGAGGGAGTGCAGCACTGTCAGAGGGTCAGTGCTGAGGGAGTGCAGCACTGTCAGAGGGTCAGTGCTGAGGGAGTGCAGCACTGTCAGAGGGTCAGTACAGAGGGAGTGCAGCACTGTCAGAGGGTCAGTACAGAGGGAGTGCAGCACTGTCAGAGGGTCAGTGCTGAGGGAGTGCAGCACTGTCGGAGGGTCAGTGATGAGGGAGTGCCGCACTGTCAGAGGGTCAGTGCTGAGGGAGTGCCGCACTGTCGGAGGGTCAGTGCTGAGGGAGTGCCGCACTGTCAGAGGGTCAGTGCTGAGGGAGTGCCGCACTGTCAGAGGGTCAGTGCTGAGGGAGTGGGCACTGTCAGAGGGTCAGTGCTGAGGGAGTGGGCACTGTCAGAGGGTCAGTGCTGAGGGAGTGCCGCACTGTCAGAGGGTCAGTGCTGAGGGAGTGCCGCACTGTCAGAGGGTCAGTGCTGAGGGAGTGCCGCACTGTCAGAGGGTCAGTGCTGAGGGAGTGCCGCACTGTCAGAGGGTCAGTGCTGAGGGAGTGGGCACTGTCAGAGGGTCAGCACTGAGGGAGTGCCGCACTGTCAGAGGGTCAGTGCTGAGGGAGTGCAGCACTGTCAGAGGGTCAGTGCTGAGGGAGTGCCGCACTGTCGGAGGGTCAGTGCTGAGGGAGTGCCGCACTGTCAGAGGGTCAGTGCTGAGGGAGTGCCGCACTGTCAGAGGGTCAGTGCTGAGGGAGTGCCGCACTGTCAGAGGGTCAGTGCTGAGGGAGTGCCGCACTGTCAGAGGGTCAGTGCTGAGGGAGTGCCGCACTGTCGGGGGGTCAGTGCTGAGGGAGTGCCGCACTGTCAGAGGGTCAGTGCTGAGGGAGTGCCGCACTGTCGGAGGGTCAGTGCTGAGGGAGTGCCGCACTGTCGGAGGGTCAGTGCTGAGGGAGTGCTGCACTGTCAGAGGGTCAGTGCTGAGGGAGTGCTGCCCTGTCAGAGGGTCAGTGCTGAGGGAGTGCCGCACTGTCGGAGGGTCAGTGCTGAGGGAGTGCTGCACTGTCAGAGGGTCAGTGCTGAGGGAGTGCCGCACTGTCGGAGGGTCAGTGCTGAGGGAATGCCGCACTGTCGGAGGGTCAGTGCTGAGGGAGTGCTGCACTGTCAGAGGGTCAGTGCTGAGGGAGTGCCGCACTGTCAGAGGGTCAGTGCTGAGGGAGTGCCGCACTGTCGGGGGGTCAGTGCTGAGGGAGTGCAGCACTGTCAGAGGGTCAGTGCTGAGGGAGTGCAGCACTGTCAGAGGGTCAGTGCTGAGGGAGTGCAGCACTGTCAGAGGGTCAGTGCTGAGGGAGTGCAGCACTGTCAGAGGGTCAGTACAGAGGGAGTGCAGCACTGTCAGAGGGTCAGTACAGAGGGAGTGCAGCACTGTCAGAGGGTCAGTGCTGAGGGAGTGCAGCACTGTCGGAGGGTCAGTGATGAGGGAGTGCCGCACTGTCAGAGGGTCAGTGATGAGGGAGTGCCGCACTGTCAGAGGGTCAGTACTGAGGGAGTGCCGCACTGTCAGAGGGTCAGTGCTGAGGGAGTGCCGCACTGTCAGAGGGTCAGTACTGAGGGAGTGCCGCACTGTCAGAGGGTCAGTGCTGAGGGAGTGCCGCACTGTCAGAGGGTCAGTGCTGAGGGAGTGGGCACTGTCAGAGGGTCAGTGCTGAGGGAGTGGGCACTGTCAGAGGGTCAGTGCTGAGGGAGTGCCGCACTGTCAGAGGGTCAGTGCTGAGGGAGTGCCGCACTGTCGGAGGGTCAGTGCTGAGGGAGTGCCGCACTGTCAGAGGGTCAGTGCTGAGGGAGTGCCGCACTGTCAGAGGGTCAGTGCTGAGGGAGTGGGCACTGTCAGAGGGTCAGCACTGAGGGAGTGCCGCACTGTCAGAGGGTCAGTGCTGAGGGAGTGCAGCACTGTCAGAGGGTCAGTGCTGAGGGAGTGCCGCACTGTCGGAGGGTCAGTGCTGAGGGAGTGCCGCACTGTCAGAGGGTCAGTGCTGAGGGAGTGCCGCACTGTCAGAGGGTCAGTGCTGAGGGAGTGCCGCACTGTCAGAGGGTCAGTGCTGAGGGAGTGCCGCACTGTCAGAGGGTCAGTGCTGAGGGAGTGCCGCACTGTCGGGGGGTCAGTGCTGAGGGAGTGCCGCACTGTCAGAGGGTCAGTGCTGAGGGAGTGCCGCACTGTCGGAGGGTCAGTGCTGAGGGAGTGCCGCACTGTCGGAGGGTCAGTGCTGAGGGAGTGCTGCACTGTCAGAGGGTCAGTGCTGAGGGAGTGCTGCACTGTCAGAGGGTCAGTGCTGAGGGAGTGCCGCACTGTCGGAGGGTCAGTGCTGAGGGAGTGCTGCACTGTCAGAGGGTCAGTGCTGAGGGAGTGCCGCACTGTCGGAGGGTCAGTGCTGAGGGAATGCCGCACTGTCGGAGGGTCAGTGCTGAGGGAGTGCTGCACTGTCAGAGGGTCAGTGCTGAGGGAGTGCCGCACTGTCAGAGGGTCAGTGCTGAGGGAGTGCCGCACTGTCGGGGGGTCAGTGCTGAGGGAGTGCAGCACTGTCAGAGGGTCAGTGCTGAGGGAGTGCAGCACTGTCAGAGGGTCAGTGCTGAGGGAGTGCAGCACTGTCAGAGGGTCAGTGCTGAGGGAGTGCAGCACTGTCAGAGGGTCAGTACAGAGGGAGTGCAGCACTGTCAGAGGGTCAGTACAGAGGGAGTGCAGCACTGTCAGAGGGTCAGTGCTGAGGGAGTGCAGCACTGTCGGAGGGTCAGTGATGAGGGAGTGCCGCACTGTCAGAGGGTCAGTGCTGAGGGAGTGCCGCACTGTCGGAGGGTCAGTGCTGAGGGAGTGCCGCACTGTCAGAGGGTCAGTGCTGAGGGAGTGCCGCACTGTCAGAGGGTCAGTGCTGAGGGAGTGGGCACTGTCAGAGGGTCAGTGCTGAGGGAGTGGGCACTGTCAGAGGGTCAGTGCTGAGGGAGTGCCGCACTGTCAGAGGGTCAGTGCTGAGGGAGTGCCGCACTGTCAGAGGGTCAGTGCTGAGGGAGTGCCGCACTGTCAGAGGGTCAGTGCTGAGGGAGTGCCGCACTGTCAGAGGGTCAGTGCTGAGGGAGTGGGCACTGTCAGAGGGTCAGCACTGAGGGAGTGCCGCACTGTCAGAGGGTCAGTGCTGAGGGAGTGCAGCACTGTCAGAGGGTCAGTGCTGAGGGAGTGCCGCACTGTCGGAGGGTCAGTGCTGAGGGAGTGCCGCACTGTCAGAGGGTCAGTGCTGAGGGAGTGCCGCACTGTCAGAGGGTCAGTGCTGAGGGAGTGCCGCACTGTCAGAGGGTCAGTGCTGAGGGAGTGCCGCACTGTCAGAGGGTCAGTGCTGAGGGAGTGCCGCACTGTCGGGGGGTCAGTGCTGAGGGAGTGCCGCACTGTCAGAGGGTCAGTGCTGAGGGAGTGCCGCACTGTCGGAGGGTCAGTGCTGAGGGAGTGCCGCACTGTCGGAGGGTCAGTGCTGAGGGAGTGCTGCACTGTCAGAGGGTCAGTGCTGAGGGAGTGCTGCACTGTCAGAGGGTCAGTGCTGAGGGAGTGCCGCACTGTCGGAGGGTCAGTGCTGAGGGAGTGCTGCACTGTCAGAGGGTCAGTGCTGAGGGAGTGCCGCACTGTCGGAGGGTCAGTGCTGAGGGAATGCCGCACTGTCGGAGGGTCAGTGCTGAGGGAGTGCTGCACTGTCAGAGGGTCAGTGCTGAGGGAGTGCCGCACTGTCAGAGGGTCAGTGCTGAGGGAGTGCCGCACTGTCGGGGGGTCAGTGCTGAGGGAGTGCAGCACTGTCAGAGGGTCAGTGCTGAGGGAGTGCAGCACTGTCAGAGGGTCAGTGCTGAGGGAGTGCAGCACTGTCAGAGGGTCAGTGCTGAGGGAGTGCAGCACTGTCAGAGGGTCAGTACAGAGGGAGTGCAGCACTGTCAGAGGGTCAGTACAGAGGGAGTGCAGCACTGTCAGAGGGTCAGTGCTGAGGGAGTGCAGCACTGTCGGAGGGTCAGTGATGAGGGAGTGCCGCACTGTCAGAGGGTCAGTGATGAGGGAGTGCCGCACTGTCAGAGGGTCAGTACTGAGGGAGTGCCGCACTGTCAGAGGGTCAGTGCTGAGGGAGTGCCGCACTGTCAGAGGGTCAGTACTGAGGGAGTGCCGCACTGTCAGAGGGTCAGCGCTGAGGGAGTGCCGCACTGTCGGAGGGTCAGCGCTGAGGGAGTGCCGCACTGTCGGAGGGTCAGTGCTGAGGGAGTGCCGCACTGTCGGAGGGTCAGCGCTGAGGGAGTGCTGCACTGTCGGAGGGTCAGTGCTGAGGGAGTGCCGCACTGTCGGAGGGTCAGTGCTGAGGGAGTGCCGCACTGTCAGAGGGTCAGTGCTGAGGGAGTGCCGCACTGTCAGAGGGTCAGTGCTGAGGGAGTGCTGCACTGTCAGAGGGTCAGTGCTGAGGGAGTGCCGCACTGTCAGAGGGTCAGTGCTGAGGGAGTGCCGCACTGTCAGAGGGTCAGTGCTGAGGGAGTGCCGCACTGTCGGAGGGTCAGTGCTGAGGGAGTGCCGCACTGTCGGAGGGTCAGTGCTGAGGGAGTGCCGCACTGTCGGAGGGTCAGTGCTGAGGGAGTGCCGCACTGTCGGAGGGTCAGTGCTGAGGGAGTGCCGCACTGTCGGAGGGTCAGTGCTGAGGGAGTGCCGCACTGTCGGAGGGTCAGTGCTGAGGGAGTGCCGCACTGTCGGAGGGTCAGCGCTGAGGGAGTGCCGCACTGTCGGAGGGTCAGTGCTGAGGGAGTGGGCACTGTCGGAGGGTCAGTGCTGAGGGAGTGGGCACTGTCGGAGGGTCAGTGCTGAGGGAGTGCCGCACTGTCAGAGGGTCAGTGCTGAGGGAGTGCCGCACTGTCGGGGGGTCAGTGCTGAGGGAGTGCCGCACTGTCAGAGGGTCAGTGCTGAGGGAGTGCCGCACTGTCGGAGGGTCAGTGCTGAGGGAGTGCCGCACTGTCGGAGGGTCAGTGCTGAGGGAGTGCCGCACTGTCGGAGGGTCAGTGCTGAGGGAGTGCCGCACTGTCGGAGGGTCAGTGCTGAGGGAGTGCCGCACTGTCGGAGGGTCAGTGCTGAGGGAGTGCCGCACTGTCGGAGGGTCAGCGCTGAGGGAGTGCCGCACTGTCGGAGGGTCAGTGCTGAGGGAGTGGGCACTGTCGGAGGGTCAGTGCTGAGGGAGTGGGCACTGTCGGAGGGTCAGTGCTGAGGGAGTGGGCACTGTCAGAGGGTCAGTGCTGAGTGAGTGCCGCACTGTCGGAGGGTCAATGCTGAGTGAGTGCCGCACTGTCAGAGGGTCAGTGCTGAGGGAGTGCCGCACTGTCGGAGGGTCAGCGCTGAGGGAGTGCCGCACTGTCAGAGGGTCAGTGCTGAGGGAGTGCCGCACTGTCGGAGGGTCAGCGCTGAGGGAGTGCTGCACTGTCGGAGGGTCAGTGCTGAGGGAGTGCCGCACTGTCGGAGGGTCAGTGCTGAGGGAGTGCCGCACTGTCAGAGGGTCAGTGCTGAGGGAGTGCCGCACTGTCAGAGGGTCAGTGCTGAGGGAGTGCTGCACTGTCAGAGGGTCAGTGCTGAGGGAGTGCCGCACTGTCGGAGGGTCAGTGCTGAGGGAGTGCCGCACTGTCAGAGGGTCAGTGCTGAGGGAGTGCCGCACTGTCGGAGGGTCAGTGCTGAGGGAGTGCCGCACTGTCGGAGGGTCAGTGCTGAGGGAGTGCCGCACTGTCGGAGGGTCAGTGCTGAGGGAGTGCCGCACTGTCGGAGGGTCAGTGCTGAGGGAGTGCCGCACTGTCGGAGGGTCAGTGCTGAGGGAGTGCCGCACTGTCGGAGGGTCAGCGCTGAGGGAGTGCCGCACTGTCGGAGGGTCAGTGCTGAGGGAGTGGGCACTGTCGGAGGGTCAGTGCTGAGGGAGTGGGCACTGTCGGAGGGTCAGTGCTGAGGGAGTGGGCACTGTCAGAGGGTCAGTGCTGAGGGAGTGCCGCACTGTCGGAGGGTCAGTGCTGAGGGAGTGCCGCACTGTCAGAGGGTCAGTGCTGAGGGAGTGCCGCACTGTCGGAGGGTCAGTGCTGAGGGAGTGCCGCACTGTCGGAGGGTCAGTGCTGAGGGAGTGCCGCACTGTCGGAGGGTCAGTGCTGAGGGAGTGCCGCACTGTCGGAGGGTCAGTACTGAGGGAGTGCCGCACTGTCGGAGGGTCAGTGCTGAGGGAGTGCCGCACTGTCAGAGGGTCAGTGCTGAGGGAGTGCCGCACTGTCGGAGGGTCAGTGCTGAGGGAGTGCCGCACTGTCGGAGGGTCAGTGCTGAGGGAGTGCCGCACTGTCGGAGGGTCAGTACTGAGGGAGTGCCGCACTGTCGGAGGGTCAGTGCTGAGGGAGTGCCGCACTGTCAGAGGGTCAGCGCTGAGGGAGTGCCGCACTGTCAGAGGGTCAGTGCTGAGGGAGTGGGCACTGTCAGAGGGTCAGTGCTGAGGGAGTGCCGCACTGTCGGAGGGTCAGTGCTGAGGGAGTGGGCACTGTCGGAGGGTCAGTGCTGAGGGAGTGCCGCACTGTCGGAGGGTCAGTGCTGAGGGAGTGGGCACTGTCGGAGGGTCAGTGCTGAGGGAGTGGGCACTGTCGGAGGGTCAGTGCTGAGGGAGTGCCGCACTGTCGGAGGGTCAGTGCTGAGGGAGTGGGCACTGTCGGAGGGTCAGTGCTGAGGGAGTGGGCACTGTCAGAGGGTCAGCGCTGAGGGAGTGCCGCACTGTCGGAGGGTCAGCGCTGAGGGAGTGGGCACTGTCGGAGGGTCAGCGCTGAGGGAGTGGGCACTGTCGGAGGGTCAGCGCTGAGGGAGTGGGCACTGTCGGAGGGTCAGTGCTGAGGGAGTGGGCACTGTCGGAGGGTCAGTGCTGAGGGAGTGGGCACTGTCGGAGGGTCAGCGCTGAGGGAGTGGGCACTGTCGGAGGGTCAGTGCTGAGGGAGTGGGCACTGTCGGAGGGTCAGTGCTGAGGGAGTGCCGCACTGTCGGAGGGTCAGTGCTGAGGGAGTGCCGCACTGTCGGAGGGTCAGTGCTGAGGGAGTGCCGCACTGTCGGAGGGTCAGTGCTGAGGGAGTGCCGCACTGTCGGAGGGTCAGTGCTGAGGGAGTGCTGCACTGTCGGAGGGTCAGTGCTGAGGGAGTGCCGCACTGTCGGGAGGGTCAGTGCTGAGGGAGTGCCGCACTGTCGGAGGGTCAGTGCTGAGGGAGTGCCGCACTGTCAGAGGGTCAGTGCTGAGGGAGTGCCGCACTGTCAGAGGGTCAGTGCTGAGGGAGTGCCGCACTGTCAGAGGGTCAGTGCTGAGGGAGTGCCGCACTGTCGGAGGGTCAGTGCTGAGGGAGTGCCGCACTGTCAGAGGGTCAGTGCTGAGGGAGTGCCGCACTGTCGGAGGGTCAGTGCTGAGGGAGTGCCGCACTGTCGGAGGGTCAGTGCTGAGGGAGTGCCGCACTGTCGGAGGGTCAGTGCTGAGGGAGTGCTGCACTGTCGGAGGGTCAGTGCTGAGGGAGTGCCGCACTGTCGGAGGGTCAGTACAGAGGGAGTGCCGCACTGTCGGAGGGTCAGTGCTGAGGGAGTGCCGCACTGTCGGAGGGTCAGTGCTGAGGGAGTGCCGCACTGTCGGAGGGTCAGTGCTGAGGGAGTGCCGCACTGTTGGAGGGTCAGTGCTGAGGGAGTGGGCACTGTCGGAGGGTCAGTGCTGAGGGAGTGGGCACTGTCGGAGGGTCAGTGCTGAGGGAGTGCCGCACTGTCGGAGGGTCAGTGCTGAGGGAGTGGGCACTGTCGGAGGGTCAGTGCTGAGGGAGTGGGCACTGTCAGAGGGTCAGCGCTGAGGGAGTGCCGCACTGTCGGAGGGTCAGCGCTGAGGGAGTGGGCACTGTCGGAGGGTCAGCGCTGAGGGAGTGGGCACTGTCGGAGGGTCAGCGCTGAGGGAGTGGGCACTGTCGGAGGGTCAGTGCTGAGGGAGTGGGCACTGTCGGAGGGTCAGTGCTGAGGGAGTGGGCACTGTCGGAGGGTCAGCGCTGAGGGAGTGGGCACTGTCGGAGGGTCAGTGCTGAGGGAGTGGGCACTGTCGGAGGGTCAGTGCTGAGGGAGTGCCGCACTGTCGGAGGGTCAGTGCTGAGGGAGTGCCGCACTGTCGGAGGGTCAGTGCTGAGGGAGTGCCGCACTGTCGGAGGGTCAGTGCTGAGGGAGTGCCGCACTGTCGGAGGGTCAGTGCTGAGGGAGTGCTGCACTGTCGGAGGGTCAGTGCTGAGGGAGTGCCGCACTGTCGGAGGGTCAGTGCTGAGGGAGTGCCGCACTGTCGGGGTGTCAGTGCTGAGGGAGTGCCGCACTGTCAGAGGGTCAGTGCTGAGGGAGTGCCGCACTGTCAGAGGGTCAGTGCTGAGGGAGTGCCGCACTGTCAGAGGGTCAGTGCTGAGGGAGTGCCGCACTGTCGGAGGGTCAGTGCTGAGGGAGTGCCGCACTGTCAGAGGGTCAGTGCTGAGGGAGTGCCGCACTGTCGGAGGGTCAGTGCTGAGGGAGTGCCGCACTGTCGGAGGGTCAGTGCTGAGGGAGTGCCGCACTGTCGGAGGGTCAGTGCTGAGGGAGTGCTGCACTGTCGGAGGGTCAGTGCTGAGGGAGTGCTGCACTGTCGGAGGGTCAGTACAGAGGGAGTGCCGCACTGTCGGAGGGTCAGTGCTGAGGGAGTGCCGCACTGTCGGAGGGTCAGTGCTGAGGGAGTGCCGCACTGTCGGAGGGTCAGTGCTGAGGGAGTGCCGCACTGTTGGAGGGTCAGTGCTGAGGGAGTGCCGCACTGTCGGAGGGTCAGTGCTGAGGGAGTGCTGCACTGTCGGAGGGTCAGTACAGAGGGAGTGCCGCACTGTCGGAGGGTCAGTGCTGAGGGAGTGCCGCACTGTCGGAGGGTCAGTGCTGAGGGAGTGCCGCACTGTCGGAGGGTCAGTGCTGAGGGAGTGCCGCACTGTCGGAGGGTCAGTGCTGAGGGAGTGCCGCACTGTCGGAGGGTCAGTGCTGAGGGAGTGCCGCACTGTCGGAGGGTCAGTGCTGAGGGAGTGCCGCACTGTTGGAGGGTCAGTGCTGAGGGAGTGCCGCACTGTCGGAGGGTCAGTGCTGAGGGAGCGCCGCACTGTCGGAGGGTCAGTGCTGAGGGAGTGCCGCACTGTCGGAGGGTCAGTGCTGAGGGAGTGCCGCACTGTCGGAGGGTCAGTGCTGAGGGAGTGCTGCACTGTCGGAGGGTCAGTGCTGAGGGAGTGCCGCACTGTCGGAGGGTCAGTACAGAGGGAGTGCCGCACTGTCGGAGGGTCAGTGCTGAGGGAGTGCCGCACTGTCGGAGGGTCAGTGCTGAGGGAGTGCCGCACTGTCGGAGGGTCAGTGCTGAGGGAGTGCTGCACTGTCGGAGGGTCAGTGCTGAGGGAGTGCCGCACTGTCGAGGGTCAGTGCTGAGGGAGTGCCGCACTGTCGGAGGGTCAGTGCTGAGGGAGTGCCGCACTGTCAGAGGGTCAGTGCTGAGGGAGTGCCGCACTGTCAGAGGGTCAGTGCTGAGGGAGTGCCGCACTGTCAGAGGGTCAGTGCTGAGGGAGTGCCGCACTGTCGGAGGGTCAGTGCTGAGGGAGTGCCGCACTGTCAGAGGGTCAGTGCTGAGGGAGTGCCGCACTGTCGGAGGGTCAGTGCTGAGGGAGTGCCGCACTGTCGGAGGGTCAGTGCTGAGGGAGTGCCGCACTGTCGGAGGGTCAGTGCTGAGGGAGTGCTGCACTGTCGGAGGGTCAGTGCTGAGGGAGTGCCGCACTGTCGGAGGGTCAGTACAGAGGGAGTGCCGCACTGTCGGAGGGTCAGTGCTGAGGGAGTGCCGCACTGTCGGAGGGTCAGTGCTGAGGGAGTGCCGCACTGTCGGAGGGTCAGTGCTGAGGGAGTGCCGCACTGTCAGAGGGTCAGTGCTGAGGGAGTGCCGCACTGTCAGAGGGTCAGTGCTGAGGGAGTGCCGCACTGTCAGAGGGTCAGTGCTGAGGGAGTGCCGCACTGTCGGAGGGTCAGTGCTGAGGGAGTGCCGCACTGTCGGAGGGTCAGTGCTGAGGGAGTGCCGCACTGTCGGAGGGTCAGTGCTGAGGGAGTGCCGCACTGTCGGAGGGTCAGTGCTGAGGGAGTGCCGCACTGTCGGAGGGTCAGTACAGAGGGAGTGCCGCACTGTCGGAGGGTCAGTGCTGAGGGAGTGCCGCACTGTCGGAGGGTCAGTGCTGAGGGAGTGCCGCACTGTCGGAGGGTCAGTGCTGAGGGAGTGCCGCACTGTCAGAGGGTCAGTGCTGAGGGAGTGCCGCACTGTCGGAGGGTCAGTGCTGAGGGAGTGCCGCACTGTCAGAGGGTCAGTGCTGAGGGAGTGCCGCACTGTCGGAGGGTCAGTGCTGAGGGAGTGCCGCACTGTCGGAGGGTCAGTGCTGAGGGAGTGCCGCACTGTCGGAGGGTCAGTACTGAGGGAGTGCCGCACTGTCGGAGGGTCAGTGCTGAGGGAGTGCCGCACTGTCAGAGGGTCAGCGCTGAGGGAGTGCCGCACTGTCAGAGGGTCAGTGCTGAGGGAGTGGGCACTGTCAGAGGGTCAGTGCTGAGGGAGTGCCGCACTGTCGGAGGGTCAGTGCTGAGGGAGTGGGCACTGTCGGAGGGTCAGTGCTGAGGGAGTGCCGCACTGTCGGAGGGTCAGTGCTGAGGGAGTGGGCACTGTCGGAGGGTCAGTGCTGAGGGAGTGGGCACTGTCGGAGGGTCAGTGCTGAGGGAGTGCCGCACTGTCGGAGGGTCAGTGCTGAGGGAGTGGGCACTGTCGGAGGGTCAGTGCTGAGGGAGTGGGCACTGTCAGAGGGTCAGCGCTGAGGGAGTGCCGCACTGTCGGAGGGTCAGCGCTGAGGGAGTGGGCACTGTCGGAGGGTCAGCGCTGAGGGAGTGGGCACTGTCGGAGGGTCAGCGCTGAGGGAGTGGGCACTGTCGGAGGGTCAGTGCTGAGGGAGTGGGCACTGTCGGAGGGTCAGTGCTGAGGGAGTGGGCACTGTCGGAGGGTCAGCGCTGAGGGAGTGGGCACTGTCGGAGGGTCAGTGCTGAGGGAGTGGGCACTGTCGGAGGGTCAGTGCTGAGGGAGTGCCGCACTGTCGGAGGGTCAGTGCTGAGGGAGTGCCGCACTGTCGGAGGGTCAGTGCTGAGGGAGTGCCGCACTGTCGGAGGGTCAGTGCTGAGGGAGTGCCGCACTGTCGGAGGGTCAGTGCTGAGGGAGTGCTGCACTGTCGGAGGGTCAGTGCTGAGGGAGTGCCGCACTGTCGGAGGGTCAGTGCTGAGGGAGTGCCGCACTGTCGGAGGGTCAGTGCTGAGGGAGTGCCGCACTGTCAGAGGGTCAGTGCTGAGGGAGTGCCGCACTGTCAGAGGGTCAGTGCTGAGGGAGTGCCGCACTGTCAGAGGGTCAGTGCTGAGGGAGTGCCGCACTGTCGGAGGGTCAGTGCTGAGGGAGTGCCGCACTGTCAGAGGGTCAGTGCTGAGGGAGTGCCGCACTGTCGGAGGGTCAGTGCTGAGGGAGTGCCGCACTGTCGGAGGGTCAGTGCTGAGGGAGTGCCGCACTGTCGGAGGGTCAGTGCTGAGGGAGTGCTGCACTGTCGGAGGGTCAGTGCTGAGGGAGTGCCGCACTGTCGGAGGGTCAGTACAGAGGGAGTGCCGCACTGTCGGAGGGTCAGTGCTGAGGGAGTGCCGCACTGTCGGAGGGTCAGTGCTGAGGGAGTGCCGCACTGTCGGAGGGTCAGTGCTGAGGGAGTGCCGCACTGTTGGAGGGTCAGTGCTGAGGGAGTGGGCACTGTCGGAGGGTCAGTGCTGAGGGAGTGGGCACTGTCGGAGGGTCAGTGCTGAGGGAGTGCCGCACTGTCGGAGGGTCAGTGCTGAGGGAGTGGGCACTGTCGGAGGGTCAGTGCTGAGGGAGTGGGCACTGTCAGAGGGTCAGCGCTGAGGGAGTGCCGCACTGTCGGAGGGTCAGCGCTGAGGGAGTGGGCACTGTCGGAGGGTCAGCGCTGAGGGAGTGGGCACTGTCGGAGGGTCAGCGCTGAGGGAGTGGGCACTGTCGGAGGGTCAGTGCTGAGGGAGTGGGCACTGTCGGAGGGTCAGTGCTGAGGGAGTGGGCACTGTCGGAGGGTCAGCGCTGAGGGAGTGGGCACTGTCGGAGGGTCAGTGCTGAGGGAGTGGGCACTGTCGGAGGGTCAGTGCTGAGGGAGTGCCGCACTGTCGGAGGGTCAGTGCTGAGGGAGTGCCGCACTGTCGGAGGGTCAGTGCTGAGGGAGTGCCGCACTGTCAGAGGGTCAGCGCTGAGGGAGTGCCGCACTGTCAGAGGGTCAGTGCTGAGGGAGTGGGCACTGTCAGAGGGTCAGTGCTGAGGGAGTGCCGCACTGTCGGAGGGTCAGTGCTGAGGGAGTGGGCACTGTCGGAGGGTCAGTGCTGAGGGAGTGCCGCACTGTCGGAGGGTCAGTGCTGAGGGAGTGGGCACTGTCGGAGGGTCAGTGCTGAGGGAGTGGGCACTGTCGGAGGGTCAGTGCTGAGGGAGTGCCGCACTGTCGGAGGGTCAGTGCTGAGGGAGTGGGCACTGTCGGAGGGTCAGTGCTGAGGGAGTGGGCACTGTCAGAGGGTCAGCGCTGAGGGAGTGCCGCACTGTCGGAGGGTCAGCGCTGAGGGAGTGGGCACTGTCGGAGGGTCAGCGCTGAGGGAGTGGGCACTGTCGGAGGGTCAGCGCTGAGGGAGTGGGCACTGTCGGAGGGTCAGTGCTGAGGGAGTGGGCACTGTCGGAGGGTCAGTGCTGAGGGAGTGGGCACTGTCGGAGGGTCAGCGCTGAGGGAGTGGGCACTGTCGGAGGGTCAGTGCTGAGGGAGTGGGCACTGTCGGAGGGTCAGTGCTGAGGGAGTGCCGCACTGTCGGAGGGTCAGTGCTGAGGGAGTGCCGCACTGTCGGAGGGTCAGTGCTGAGGGAGTGCCGCACTGTCGGAGGGTCAGTGCTGAGGGAGTGCCGCACTGTCGGAGGGGTCAGTGCTGAGGGAGTGCTGCACTGTCGGAGGGTCAGTGCTGAGGGAGTGCCGCACTGTCGGAGGGTCAGTGCTGAGGGAGTGCCGCACTGTCGGAGGGTCAGTGCTGAGGGAGTGCCGCACTGTCAGAGGGTCAGTGCTGAGGGAGTGCCGCACTGTCAGAGGGTCAGTGCTGAGGGAGTGCCGCACTGTCAGAGGGTCAGTGCTGAGGGAGTGCCGCACTGTCGGAGGGTCAGTGCTGAGGGAGTGCCGCACTGTCAGAGGGTCAGTGCTGAGGGAGTGCCGCACTGTCGGAGGGTCAGTGCTGAGGGAGTGCCGCACTGTCGGAGGGTCAGTGCTGAGGGAGTGCCGCACTGTCGGAGGGTCAGTGCTGAGGGAGTGCTGCACTGTCGGAGGGTCAGTGCTGAGGGAGTGCCGCACTGTCGGAGGGTCAGTACAGAGGGAGTGCCGCACTGTCGGAGGGTCAGTGCTGAGGGAGTGCCGCACTGTCGGAGGGTCAGTGCTGAGGGAGTGCCGCACTGTCGGAGGGTCAGTGCTGAGGGAGTGCCGCACTGTTGGAGGGTCAGTGCTGAGGGAGTGGGCACTGTCGGAGGGTCAGTGCTGAGGGGAGTGGGCACTGTCGGAGGGTCAGTGCTGAGGGAGTGCCGCACTGTCGGAGGGTCAGTGCTGAGGGAGTGGGCACTGTCGGAGGGTCAGTGCTGAGGGAGTGGGCACTGTCAGAGGGTCAGCGCTGAGGGAGTGCCGCACTGTCGGAGGGTCAGCGCTGAGGGAGTGGGCACTGTCGGAGGGTCAGCGCTGAGGGAGTGGGCACTGTCGGAGGGTCAGCGCTGAGGGAGTGGGCACTGTCGGAGGGTCAGTGCTGAGGGAGTGGGCACTGTCGGAGGGTCAGTGCTGAGGGAGTGGGCACTGTCGGAGGGTCAGCGCTGAGGGAGTGGGCACTGTCGGAGGGTCAGTGCTGAGGGAGTGGGCACTGTCGGAGGGTCAGTGCTGAGGGAGTGCCGCACTGTCGGAGGGTCAGTGCTGAGGGAGTGCCGCACTGTCGGAGGGTCAGTGCTGAGGGAGTGCCGCACTGTCGGAGGGTCAGTGCTGAGGGAGTGCCGCACTGTCGGAGGGTCAGTGCTGAGGGAGTGCTGCACTGTCGGAGGGTCAGTGCTGAGGGAGTGCCGCACTGTCGGAGGGTCAGTGCTGAGGGAGTGCCGCACTGTCGGGGGTGTCAGTGCTGAGGGAGTGCCGCACTGTCAGAGGGTCAGTGCTGAGGGAGTGCCGCACTGTCAGAGGGTCAGTGCTGAGGGAGTGCCGCACTGTCAGAGGGTCAGTGCTGAGGGAGTGCCGCACTGTCGGAGGGTCAGTGCTGAGGGAGTGCCGCACTGTCAGAGGGTCAGTGCTGAGGGAGTGCCGCACTGTCGGAGGGTCAGTGCTGAGGGAGTGCCGCACTGTCGGAGGGTCAGTGCTG
Organism: Chiloscyllium punctatum; assembly: GCF_047496795.1. Lineage (NCBI taxonomy): Eukaryota > Metazoa > Chordata > Chondrichthyes > Orectolobiformes > Hemiscylliidae > Chiloscyllium > Chiloscyllium punctatum. The sequence goes on along the minus strand of NC_092764.1, from coordinate 218,375 downwards.
AGGGAGTGCCGCACTGTCGGAGGGTCAGTGCTGAGGGAGTGCTGCACTGTCGGAGGGTCAGTGCTGAGGGAGTGCTGCACTGTCGGAGGGTCAGTACAGAGGGAGTGCCGCACTGTCGGAGGGTCAGTGCTGAGGGAGTGCCGCACTGTCGGAGGGTCAGTGCTGAGGGAGTGCCGCACTGTCGGAGGGTCAGTGCTGAGGGAGTGCCGCACTGTTGGAGGGTCAGTGCTGAGGGAGTGCCGCACTGTCGGAGGGTCAGTGCTGAGGGAGTGCTGCACTGTCGGAGGGTCAGTACAGAGGGAGTGCCGCACTGTCGGAGGGTCAGTGCTGAGGGAGTGCCGCACTGTCGGAGGGTCAGTGCTGAGGGAGTGCCGCACTGTCGGAGGGTCAGTGCTGAGGGAGTGCCGCACTGTCGGAGGGTCAGTGCTGAGGGAGTGCCGCACTGTCGGAGGGTCAGTGCTGAGGGAGTGCCGCACTGTCGGAGGGTCAGTGCTGAGGGAGTGCCGCACTGTTGGAGGGTCAGTGCTGAGGGAGTGCCGCACTGTCGGAGGGTCAGTGCTGAGGGAGCGCCGCACTGTCGGAGGGTCAGTGCTGAGGGAGTGCCGCACTGTCGGAGGGTCAGTGCTGAGGGAGTGCCGCACTGTCGGAGGGTCAGTGCTGAGGGAGTGCTGCACTGTCGGAGGGTCAGTGCTGAGGGAGTGCCGCACTGTCGGAGGGTCAGTACAGAGGGAGTGCCGCACTGTCGGAGGGTCAGTGCTGAGGGAGTGCCGCACTGTCGGAGGGTCAGTGCTGAGGGAGTGCCGCACTGTCGGAGGGTCAGTGCTGAGGGAGTGCTGCACTGTCGGAGGGTCAGTGCTGAGGGAGTGCCGCACTGTCGGAGGGTCAGTGCTGAGGGGAGTGCCGCACTGTCGGAGGGTCAGTGCTGAGGGAGTGCCGCACTGTCAGAGGGTCAGTGCTGAGGGAGTGCCGCACTGTCAGAGGGGTCAGTGCTGAGGGAGTGCCGCACTGTCAGAGGGTCAGTGCTGAGGGAGTGCCGCACTGTCGGAGGGTCAGTGCTGAGGGAGTGCCGCACTGTCAGAGGGTCAGTGCTGAGGGAGTGCCGCACTGTCGGAGGGTCAGTGCTGAGGGAGTGCCGCACTGTCGGAGGGTCAGTGCTGAGGGAGTGCCGCACTGTCGGAGGGTCAGTGCTGAGGGAGTGCTGCACTGTCGGAGGGTCAGTGCTGAGGGAGTGCCGCACTGTCGGAGGGTCAGTACAGAGGGAGTGCCGCACTGTCGGAGGGTCAGTGCTGAGGGAGTGCCGCACTGTCGGAGGGTCAGTGCTGAGGGAGTGCCGCACTGTCGGAGGGTCAGTGCTGAGGGAGTGCCGCACTGTTGGAGGGTCAGTGCTGAGGGAGTGCCGCACTGTCGGAGGGTCAGTGCTGAGGGAGTGCCGCACTGTCGGAGGGTCAGTGCTGAGGGAGTGCCGCACTGTCGGAGGGTCAGTGCTGAGGGAGTGCCGCACTGTTGGAGGGTCAGTGCTGAGGGAGTGCCGCACTGTCGGAGGGTCAGTGCTGAGGGAGCGCCGCACTGTCGGAGGGTCAGTGCTGAGGGAGTGCCGCACTGTCGGAGGGTCAGTGCTGAGGGAGTGCCGCACTGTCGGAGGGTCAGTGCTGAGGGGAGTGCTTGCACTGTCGGAGGGTCAGTGCTGAGGGAGTGCCGCACTGTCGGAGGGTCAGTACAGAGGGAGTGCCGCACTGTCGGAGGGTCAGTGCTGAGGAGTGCCCGCACTGTCGGAGGGTCAGTGCTGAGGGAGTGCCGCACTGTCGGAGGGTCAGTGCTGAGGGGAGTGCCGCACTGTCGGAGGGTCAGTGCTGAGGGAGTGCCGCACTGTCGGAGGGTCAGTGCTGAGGGAGTGCCGCACTGTCGGAGGGTCAGTGCTGAGGGAGTGCCGCACTGTCGGAGGGTCAGTGCTGAGGGAGTGCCGCACTGTTGGAGGGTCAGTGCTGAGGGAGTGCCGCACTGTCAGAGGGTCAGTACAGAGGGAGTGCCGCACTGTCGGAGGGTCAGTGCTGAGGGAGTGCCGCACTGTCGGAGGGTCAGTACAGAGGAGTGCCGCACTGTCGGAGGGTCAGTGCTGAGGGAGTGCCGCCCTGTCAGAGGGTCCGTGCTGAGGGAGTGCTGCACTGTCAGAGGGTCAGTGCTGAGGGAGTGCTGCACTGTCGGAGGGTCAGTGCTGAGGGGAGTGGGCACTGTCGGAGGGTCAGCGCTGAGGGAGTGCCGCACTGTCAGAGGGTCCGTGCTGAGGGAGTGCTGCACTGTCAGAGGGTCAGTGCTGAGGGAGTGCCGCACTGTCGGAGTGTCAGTGCTGAGGGAGTGGGCACTGTCGGAGGGTCAGCGCTGGAGGGAGTGCCGCACTGTCAGAGGGTCCGTGCTGAGGGGAGTGCTGCACTGTCAGAGGGTCAGTGCTGAGGGAGTGCTGCACTGTCGGAGGGTCAGTGCTGAGGGTGCGCCGCACTGTCGGAGGGTCCAGTGCTGAGGGAGTGGGCACTGTCGGAGGGTCAGTGCTGAGGGAGTGCCGCACTGTCGGAGGGTCAGTGCTGAGGGAGTGCCGCACTGTCGGAGGTGTCAGCCTGAGGTCCAGGCCAAACCCAGACTGAGTCTGATTTGATTTATTGTTGTCACGTACCAAGATACAATGAAAAGTGTTGTTTTGTGTGCTCGACAGGCAGATTGTACCATACAGAGTGCATCAGGGTAACTGAACAGAGTACAGTGTTAGTGCCGCAGACAAGGTGCAGGGAGAGAGGGAGAGGGAGAGAGAGATCAGAATTAACATTTTGAGATTCGTTCTAAAGTCTGATAACGGGGGCAAGAAGCTGTTCTTGAAAAACAAGCGATGCTGGAGATCACAGCGGGATAGGCAGCATCAATGGGGAGAGAGCACGCTAACGTTCCCAGTTTGAATGACTCGTCATTGGAGCTGATGGGAAGTCACATAGAGTCACAGAGACGTACAGCATGGAAACAGACCCTTCGGCCCAACCCGTCCATGCTGACCAGATATCCCAACCCAATCTAGTCCCACCTGCCAGCACCCGGCCCATATCCCTCCAAACCCTTCCTATTCATATACCCACCCAGACGCCTCTTAAATGTTGCAATTGTACCAGCCTCCTCCACATCCTCTGGCAGCTCATTCCATACACGTACCACCCTCTGGGTGAAAAAGTTGCCCCTTAGGTCTCTTTTATATCTTTCCCCTCTCAACCTAAACCTATGCCCCTCTAGTTCTGGACTCCCCTACCCCAGGGAAAAGACTTTGTCTATTTATCCTATCCATGCCCCTCATGATTTTATAAACCTCTATAAGGTCACCCCTCAGCCCTCTGATGCTCCAGGGAAAACAGCCCCAGCCTGTTCAGCCTCTCCCTGTAGCTCAGATCCTCCAACATTAGAAATAAGGTGGATGAGCTTGAGGCTCAGTTAGAAATTGGCAGTTACCATGTTGTGGGATAACTGAGACGTGGCTTCAAAGGTACAGGGCCTGGAAATGAATATTCAAGGCTATACGTGCCAACGAAAGGACAGACTGACAGGCAGAGGGGTTGGGGTGGCCCTGTTGGTGAGGAACGATATTTAGTCCCTTCTGCGGACGGACATTGAATCAGGAGATGTAAAGTCAATATGGATACAGCTGATAAATTCTCAGGGTAGAAAGACCCTAATGGGAGTTATCTACAGGCCCCCAAAGAGTAGCCTGGATGTAGTGTGTAAGTTGAATGAGGAGCTGAAATTGGCCTGTCGCAAAGATATTACTACAGTTGTTATGGGGGATTTCAACATGTAGGTAGACTAGGAGAATCAGGATGGTAGGTAAACACAATGACTGCAGATGCTGGAAACCAGATTCTGGATCAGTGGTGCTGGAAGAGCACAGCAGTTCAGGCAGCATCCAAGGAGCAGCGAAAATCGACGTTTCGGGCAAAACCCCTTCATCAGGAATAAAGGCAGTGAGCCTGAAGCGTGGAGAGATAAGCTAGAGGGTGGGTGGGGGTGGGGAGAAAATAGCATAGAGTTCAATGGGTGAGTGGGGGAGGGGATGAAGGTGATAGGTCAAGGAGGAGAGGGTGGAGTGGATAGGTGGAAAAGGAGATAGGCAGGTCGGACAAGTCCGGACAAGTCAAGGAGACAGTGCTGAGCTGGAAGTTTGAAACTAGGATGAGGTGGGGGAATGAGAAAGCTGTTGAAGTCCACATTGATGCCCTGGGGTTGAAGTGTTCCGAGGTGGAAGATGAGGCGTTCTTCCTCCAGGCGTCTGGTGGTGAGGGAGCGGCGATGAAGGAGGCCCAGGACCTCCATGTCCTCGGCAGAGTGGGAGGGGGAGTTGAAATGTTGGGCCACAGGGTGGTGTGGTGATTGGTGCGGGTGTCCCGGAGATGTTCCCTAAAGCGCTCTGCTAGGAGGCGCCCAGTCTCCCCAATGTAGAGGAGACCACATCGGGAGCAACGGATACAATAAATGATATTGGTGGATGTGCAGGTGAAACTTTGATGGATGTGAAGGCTCCTTTAGGGCCTTGGATAGAGGAGAGGGAGGAGGTGTGGGCGCAGGTTTTACAGTTCCTGCAGTGGCAGGGGAAAGTGCCAGAATGGGAGGGTGGGTCGTAGGGGGGCGTGGACCTGACCAGGTAGTCACGGAGGGAACGGTCTTTGCGGAAGGCGGAAAGGGGTGGGGAGGGAAATATATCCCTGGTGGTGGGGTCTTTTGGAGGTGGCGGAAATGTCGGCGGATGATTTGGTTGATGCGAAGGTTTGTAGGGTGGAAGGTGAGCACCAGGGGCGTTCTGTCCTTGTTACGGTTGGAGGGGTGCGGTCTGAGGGCGGAGGTGCAGGATGTGGACGAGATGCGTTGGAGGGCATCTTTAACCACGTGGGAAGGGAAATTGCAGTCTCTAAAGAAGGAGGCCATCTGGTGTGTTCTGTGGTGGAACTGGTCCTCCTGGGAGCAGATACGGCGAAGGTGGAGAAATTGGGAATACGAGATGGCATTTTTTGCAAGAGGTAGGGTGGGAAGAGGTGTAATCCTGGTAGCTGTGGGAGTCGGTGGGTTTGTAAAAAAATGTCAGTGTCAAGTCGGTTGTCATTAATGGTGATGGAGAGGTCCAGGAAGGGGAGGGAGGTGTCAGAGATGGTCCAGGTAAATTTAAGTCAGGGTGGAATGTGTTGATGAAATCTGACACCTCGCTCCCCTTCCTGGACCTCTCCATCACCATTAATGACAACCGACTTGACACTGACATTTTTTACAAACCCACCGACTCCCACACCTACCTACCTGGATTACACCTCTTCCCATCCTAACTCCTGCAAAAATGCCATCCCGTATTCCCAATTCCTCCGCCTCCACCGTGTCTGCTCCCAGAATTGGTACTTCAGATCTGTGTTCACTGTGGAAGACACAAGCAATCTCCCTGAGGTAACAGTGGCTGAAGGACCTGAACTGAAGGGAATTTATATTTGCCAGGAATTGGTGTTGGAGAGACTGTTAGGTCTGAAGGTTGATAAGTCCCCGGGGCCTGATGGTCTACATCCCAGGGTACTGAAGGAGGTGGCTCTAGAAATCATGGATGTGTTGGTGATTATTTTCCAGAGTTCAATAGATTCAGGATCAGTTCCTGCGGATTGGAGGGTGGCTAATGTTATCCAACTTTTTAAGAAAGGTGGGAGAGAGAAAACAGGAAATTATAGACCAGTTAGTCTGACCTCAGTGGTGGGAAAGATGCTGGAGTCAATTATACAGGATGAAATTACGACACATCTGGATAGCAGTAACAGGATAGGACAGAGTCAGCATGGATTTACGAAGGGGAAATCATGCTTGACTAATCTTCTGGAATTTTTTGAGGATGTAACTCTGAAGATGGACAAGGGAGATCCAGTAGATGTAGTGTACCTGGACTTTCAGAAAGCTTGTGATAAAGTTCCACATAGGAGGTTAGTGAGTAAAATTAGGGCACATGGTATTGGGGCCAAAGTACTAACTTAGATTGAAAGTTGGTTGGCTGATAGGAAACAAAGAGTAGTGATAAACGTCTCCCTTTCGGAATGGCAGGCGGTGACCAGTGGGGTACCGCAGGGATCAGTGCTGGGACCGCAGCTTTTTACAATATATATTAATGATATAGAAGATGGTATTAAAAGTAATATTAGCAAATTTGCTGATGATACTAAGCTGGGTGGCAGGGTGACAATGTGAGGAGGATGTTAGGAGATTACAGGGTGACCTGGACAAGTTAGGTGAGTGGACAGATGCATAGCAGATGCAGTTTAATGTGGATAAATGTGTGGTTATCCACTTTGGTGGCAAGAACAGGAATGCAGATTACTACTTAAATGGAATCAATTTAGGTAAAGGGGCAGTACAGAGAGATCTGGGTGTTCTTGTACACCAGTCAATGAAGGTAAGCATGCAGGTACAGCAGGTAGTGAAGAAGGCTAATAGCATGCTAGCCTTCATAACAAGAGGAATTGAGTATAGAAGCAAAGAGGTGCTTCTGCAGCTGTACAGGGCCCTGGTGAGGACCACACCTGGGAATATTGTGTGGCAAGTTCTGGTCCCCAAATTTGAGGGAAGACATTCTGGCTATTGAGGGAGTGCAGCGTAGGTTCACAAGGTCAATTCCTGGAATGGCAGGATTACCTTACACTGAAAGACTGGAGCGACTGGGCTTGTATACCCTCGATTCTGGATTAGTGGTGCTGGAAGAGCACAGCAGTTCAGGCAGCATCCAAGTAGCTTCGAAATCGACGTTTCGGGCAAAAGCCTTTCATCAGGAACCTGATGAAGGGCTTTTGCCCGAAATGTCGATTTCGAAGCTCCTTGGATGTTGCCTGAACTGCTGTGCTCTTCCAGCACCACTAATCCAGAATCTGGTTTCCAGCATCTGCAGTCATTGTTTTTACCTTGTATATGCTTGAGTTTCGAAGACTGAGAGAGGATCTGATTGAGACATATAAGATTATTAAAGGATTGGACACTCTGGAGGCAGGAAACATGTTTCCGCTGATGGGTGAGTTCCAAACCAGAGGACACAGTTTAAAAATAAAGGGTAGGTCATTTAGGACAGAGATGAGGAGAAACGTCTTCACCCAGAGAGTGGTGGCTGTGTGGAATGCTCTGCCCCAGAGAGCAGTGGAGGCCCAGTCTCTGGATACTTTCAAGAAAGAGTTGGATAGAGCTCTCAAGGATAGTGGAATCAAGGGTTATGGAGATAAGGCAGGAACAGGATACTGATTAAGGATGATCAGCCAGAATCATAATGAATGGTGGTGCAGGCTCGAAGGACAGAATGGCCTACTCCTGCACCTATTGTCTACTGTCTAACCCTGACAACATCCTTGAAAATCTTTTCTGAAGCCTTTCAAGTTTCCCAACATCCGTGATAGACCGAGAATAGATGTCAGGGGTAGTTTCTTTACTCAGAGAATAGTAGGGGCGTGGGATGCACAGTAGTAGACTCGCCAATGTTAAGGGCATTTAAATGGTCATTGGATAAACACATGGGTGAAAATGGAATAGTGTAGATTGGATGGGCTTCAGATTGGTTCCACAGGTCGGCGCAACATCGAGGGCCGAAGGGTCTGTACTGCGCTGCAGTGTTCTATATTTCTATGTTTCTATCTTTCTGATAGGAAGGAGACCAGAATTGCACACAATATTCCAAAAGTGCCCTAACCAATGTCCTACACAGCTGCAACATGACCTCCCAACTCCTGTACTCAATACTCTGACCAATAAAGGAAAGCATACCAAATGCCTTCACTATCCTATCTACCTG
>NC_092764.1:157500-210459 GCF_047496795.1 Chiloscyllium punctatum | reverse complement strand
GAGGTTGGGGGTGAGGGTGGGGGTGGGGGTGGGGGGTGAGGGTGTGGGGTGGGGAGTGAGGGTGGGTGAGTGGGGGTGGGGGTGGGGGTGAGGGTGAGGCGAGGGGTGGGGGGGTGGGGGATGGGTGGGGTGGGGGTGGTGGGGTGGGGGGTGAGGGTGAGGGCGAGGGTGGGGGTGGGGATGGGGGTGGGGGGTGGGGGTGAGGGATGAGGGTGAGGGGTGGGGGTGGGGTGGGGGGTGAGGGTGAGGGTGAGGGTGGGGGTGAGGGTGGGAGGTGAGGGTGAGGGTGAGGGTGAGGGTGGGGGTGGGGGGTGGGGAGTTGGGGTGGGGGTGAGGGTGAGGGTGAGGGGTGGGGGTGGGGTGGGGGGTGAGGGTGAGGGTGAGGGTGGTGGGTTGGGGTGAGGGTGAGGGTGGGGGTGGGGTTGGGGGTGGGGGGTGGGGGTGGGGGTGAGGGTGGGGGTGAGGGTGGGGGTGAGGGTGAGGGTGGGGGTTGGGGTGGGGGTGAGGGTGAGGGTGGGGGTGGGGGTGAGGGTGAGGGGTGAGGGTGGGGGTGAGGGTGGGGGTGAGGGTGGGGTGGGTGGGGTGAGGGTGGGGGTGGGGTGGGATGAGGGTGAGGGTGGGGGTGAGGGTGGGGGTGGGGGTGGGGGTGGGGGTGGGGGTGGGAGGGTGAGGATGAGGGTGAGGGTGGGGGTGAGGGTGGGGGTGGGGGTGAGGGTGAGGGTGGGTGAGGGTGGGGGTGGGGGTGAGGGTGGGGTGGGGTGAGGGTGAGGGTGAGGGTGGGGGTGGGGTGGGGGTGAGGGTGAGGGTGGGGGTGGGGGTGAGGGTGGGGGTGAGGGTGGGGGTGAGGGTGGGGGTGGGGGTGAGGGTGAGGGTGGGGGTGGGGGTGAGGGTGGGGGTGAGGGTGAGGGTGAGGGTGGGGGTGGGGGTGGGGTGGGGGTGAGGGTGAGGTGAGGGTGGGTGGGGTGGGGTGAGGGTGGGGGTGAGGGTGGGGGTGGGGGTGAGGGTGGGTGAGGGTGGGGGTGGGGGTGAGGGTGAGGGTGGGGGTTGGGGTGAGGATGGGGGTTGGGGGTGGGGGTGAGGGTGAGGGTGGGTGAGGGTTGGGGTGAGGGTGGGGGTTGGGGTGAGGGTGGGGGTGGGGAGTGGGGTGGGGGTGAGGGTGAGGGTGAGGGTGGGGGTGGGTGGTGGGGGTGGGGGTGAGGGTGAGGGTGGGGGTTGGGGTGAGGGTGGGGGTTGGGGTGGGGTGGGGGTGAGGGTGGGGGTGAGGGTGGGGGTGGGGGGTGGGGGTGAGGGTGGGGGTGGGGGTGGAGGGTGGGTGGGGTGAGGGTGGGGGTGAGGGTGGGGGTGAGGTTGGGGGTGAGGGTGGGGGGGGTGGGGGGTGAGGGTGGGGGTGGGGGTGGGGGTGGGGGTGAGGGTGAGGGTGGGGGTGGGGGTGGGGGTGGGGGTGGGGTGAGGGTGAGGAGGGTGAGGGTGGATGTGAGGGTGGGGGTGGGGTGAGGGTGGGGGGTGGGGGGTGGGGGTGAGGGTGGGGGTGAGGGTGAGGGTGGGGTGGTGGGGGTGAGGGGTGGGGGTGAGGGTGGGGGTGGGGGGTGGGTGGGTGGGGGTGAGGGTGGGGGTGAGGGTGAGGGTGGGGGGTGGGGGTGGGGTGTGAGGGTGAGGGGTGGGGTGGGGGTGGGGGTGGGGGTGGGGGGTGTGGGTGAGGGCGAGGGTGGGGGTGGGGGTGGGGGTGAGGGTGAGGGTGAGGGTGAGGGTGTGGGGAGGGTGGGGGTGGGGGTGGGGGTGAGGGTGAGGGTGAGGGTGGGGGGTGAGGGTGGGGGGTGGGGGTGAGGGTGAGGGTGGGGGTGTGAGGGTGGGGGGTGAGGGTGGGGTGGGGTGAGGGTGGGGGTGAGGGTGGGGGTGGGGGTGAGGGTGAGGGTGGGGGTGGGGGTTGGGGTGGGGTGTGGGGTGAGGGGTGGGGGTGGGGTGGGGGTGGGGTGGGGGTGAGGGTGGGGTGGGGGTGGGGGTTGGGGTGTGGGTGAGGGTGAGGGTGAGGGTGAGGGTGGGGGTGGGGGGTGGGGGGTGGGGGTGGGGGGTGAGGGTGAGGGTGGGGGTGGGGGTTGGGGTGTGGGTGAGGGTGAGGGTGAGGGTGGGGGTGGGGGTGAGGGTGGGGGTGAGGGTGGGGTGGGTGGGGTGAGGGTGAGGGTGAGGGTGGGGGTTGGGGTGTGGGTGAGGGTGAGGGTGGGGTGGGGGTGGGGGTGAGGGTGGGGGGTGGGGGTGGGGTGGGGTGGGGGTGGGGTGAGGGTGGGGGTGGGGGGGTTGGGGTGGGGGTGGGGGTGGGGTGAGGGTGGGGGTGAGGGTGGGGGTGGGGGTGGGGGTGAGGGTGGGGGGTGAGGGTGAGGGTGGGGTGGGGGTTGGGGTGAGGGTGAGGGTGAGGGTGGGGGGTTGGGGTGGGGGGGGTGAGGGTGAGGGGTGGGGGTGGGGTTGGGGTGGGGGTGGGGGTGGGGGGTGAGGGGGTGAGGGTGGGGGTTGGGGGTGGGGTGGGGGAGGGTGTGGGGTGGGGGGTGGGGGTGAGGGTGGGGGGGTGAGGGTGGGGGGTGAGGGTGGGGGTGAGGGTGAGGGTGAGGGTGGGGGTGGGGGGTGGGGGTGGGGGGTGAGGGTGAGGGTGGGGGTGGGGGTGGGGGGGTGGGGGGTGAGGGTGAGGGTGAGGGTGGGGGTGGGGTGGGGTGGTGGGGGTGGGGGGTGGGGGGGGGGTGAGGGTTGGGGGGTGGGGTGGGGGGTGGGGGTGGGGGGGTGGGGTGGGGTGAGGGTGGGGGTGGGGGTGGGGGGGTGAGGGGTGGGGGTGGGGGTGGGGGTGAGGGGTGAGGTTGGGGGTGAGGGTGAGGGTGGGGGTGGGGGGTGGGGGTGTGGGGTGAGGGTGGGGTGGGGGTTGGGGTGAGGGTGGGGGTGGGTGGGTGGGGGGTGGGGTGAGGGTGGGGTGGTGGGGGTGAGGGTGGGGGTGAGGGTGAGGGGTGGGGTGGGGGGTGAGGGTGGGGGTGGGGTGGGGGGAGGTGTGGGGGGTGAGGGTGTGGGTGGGGGTGAGGTTGGGGGGTGAGGGTGGGGGTGGGGGTGGGGGTGGGGGGGTGGGTGAGGGTGAGGGTGGGGGGTGGGGGTGGGGGGTGGGGGTGGGGGGTGGGGGTGGGGGTGGGGGTGAGGGTTGGGGTGAGGGTGAGGGTGGGGGGTGGGGGGAGAGGGTGGGGGTGGGGTGGGGTGGGGGGTGGTGGTGGGGGTGGTGGGGTGGGGGTGGGGGGTGTGGTGAGGGTGAGGGTGAGGGTGGGGGTGAGGGTGGGGGTGTGGGTGGGGGTGGGGGTGAGGGTGAGGGTGGGGGTGGGGTGGGGGGTGGGGGTGAGGGTGGGGGTGAGGGTGGGGGTGGGGGTGGGGGGTGGGGTGAGGGGGGGGGGTTGGGGTGGGGGGTGTGGGTGGGGTGGGGGGTGGGGGGTGTGGGTGGGGGTGAGGGTGGGGGTGAGGGGGTGGGGGTGGGGGGTGAGGGTGTGGGGTGGGGGTGGGGGTGAGGGTGGGGGGTGGGGTGAGGGGTGAGGGTGGGGGTGGGGGTGGGGGTGGGGGTGTGGGGTGAGGGTGAGGGTGGGGGTGAGGGTGGGGTGAGGGTGGGGGTGGGGGGTGAGGGTGGGGTGTGGGTGGGGGTGGGGGGTGGGGTGGGGGGTGAGGGTGGGGGGTGGGGGGTGAGGGTGGGTGGGGGTGGGGGGGTGGGGGGTGAGGGTGGGGGTGGGGGGTTGGGGTGAGGATGGGGGTGGGGGTGGGGGGTGAGGGTGGGGGTGTGGGGGGGGGTGGGGGTGGGGGGGTGGGGGTGGGGTGGGGTGGGGGGTTGGGGTGGGGGTGGGGGTTGGGGGGTGGGGGTGAGGGGGGGGGGTGGGGGGGGGGGTGAGGGTGGGGGTGGGGGGTGGGGGTGGGGTGGGGGGTGGGGTGGGGGGTGGGGGTGAGGGGTGAGGGGGTGGGGTTGGGGGGGAGGGTGGGGGGTGGGTGGGGGTGGGGGGTGGGGGTGGGGGTGTGGGGTGGGGGTGGGGTGGGGGTGGGGGTGTGGGTGTGGGTGGGGGTGGGGGGTGGGGGTGGGGGTGGGGGGTGGGGGTGGGGGGTGGGGTGGGGTGGGGGTGGGGGGTGGGTGGGGGTGGGGGTGGGGGTGGGGGGTGGGGGGTGAGGGTGGGGGTGGGGGTGGGGGGGTGGGGGGGTGAGGGTGGGGGTGGGGGGTGGGGGTGGGGGTGGGGTGGGGGTGGGGTGGGGTGGGGGTGGGGGTGGGGGGTGGGGGGGGGGTGGTGGGTGGGGGTGGGGTGGGGGGTGGGGGTGGGGGTGGGGGGGGTGGGGGGTGGGGGGTGGAGGGTGGGGTGTGGGGGTGGGGGGGGTGGGGGGTGGGGGTGGGGGGTGGGGGTGAGGGTGGGGGTGGGGTGGGGGTGGGGGGGTGGGGGTGAGGGGTGGGGGTGGGGGTGGGGGTGAGGGTGGGGTGTGGGGGTGTGGGTGGGGTGGGGGTGGGGGTGGGGGGTGTGGGTGAGGGTGGGTCACCATTTACGACAGGGATGAGGAGGTATTTCTTCCCTCAGAGGGGAGTGAATCTGTGTAATTCTTCCCATTGAGGCGTGTCACAGCTCGGTCATCGAGTATGTTCCAGACCCAGAGACAGAGAGAGATCTTTAATCAGGACAATGGGGAAAAGACATGAAAATAGAGCTGAGGATTATCAGATCAGCCATGATTGTATTTTCTGGAGGAGCAGACATGATGGGCTGAATGGCCTCCTGCTCCTATATCTTACCGCTGTAGGAAGTAATCGTTTGAAGGAGATGATTACAGCAGGTGGCTAACTCTGGAGTTAAAATGGGGATTTGTCCAATGATCGTCTCTGATCAGGGATACATCTGGAACTTTGCTTCACTCCCCTGGCACCTTCACACATTCTGCTGCCTGAGGCCTGGCCATTGCCCGACAAAGGCGAAATACCGAGGATGCTGATGGTCTGAAATAAACCGAGAATGCTGAAGATACTCTCGGCAGAAAGAGAAACCGAGTTAATGTTGTCAGGCTGAGTGGCTCCTCTGAGCTTTCTATTTCTGTTTGAATGGGATGAGGAGGCTGTTCTTCACCTGAACAGTCTCAGATGCCCAGTTGGGGGTGCTGTTGGTTTATTTGGGGATATTTGTCAGCATTGGTGATGTTTTGGGGAATTTCCACAGCACATTTCCCCTCCCACGTCCCCTCCTCAAACACAGTTTCCCCTGGACCCATGGGAATGATCACCTTTACACCCATCTCGGCAAAACACTGGAATCCACTCGTCAACATCCTGGAAAGTCCATGCTTGTTCCTTCTGTATTGTTTTGTCTGGTTTATTAACTGAGATGTTGTTCTCACTTTGTCATATTTTAAAGACCTAACTTAGTAATATATAACTTTTATTTCCATTTCATATTTTCTGCTGTGATTGGGCCGATACAGTGCAGTGTTGCACTTTCAATCACCTTTTGTGAGAATGATTTGTTCACAGGATGTGGACGTTATAATGACCTGCAGTTCGATCAATATAACGTGACCCTGTGTCCATCCCTGAACTGGGTGCAAGGTGGATCTCTCCAGTAAGTGCCGCTCAGTGGAGGTCACATGATACAGAATCGCACACATGATCATTGACATTTGGAGTCACCCCAACAGTTTCGACTGCAGACAGCTTTTTTTCCTGCTGTTTGTTCCCCCTCAGTTCCTGCACATATCATCTTTAAATCTCTGAATGGCACGTGTGCACGTTGTCATTGGCTGTTCACCTGAGTGATGGCCTTCCCTGGGTATCACTTGCACAGTACCATTGTTTGTTTTATTGCCATCGATGGGAGATGTGGAACTCTGGGTCTCACGGAGGGTTGTTTTTCAGACTGGAGGCCTGTGACCAGTGGAGTGCCACAAGGATCGGTACGAGGTCCTCTACTTTTTGTCATTTACATAAATGATTTGGATGTGAGCATAAGAGGTACAGTTAGTAAGTTTGCAGATGACACCAAAATTGGAGCTGTAGTGGACAGCGAAGAGGGTTACCTCAGATTACAACAGGATCTGGACCAGATGGGCCAATGGGCTGAGAAGTGGCAGATGGAGTTTAATTCAGATAAATGCGAGGTGCTGCATTTTGGGAAAGCAAATCTTAGCAGGATTTATACACCTAATGGTAAGGTCCTAGGGAGTGTTGCTGAACAAAGAGACCTTGGAGTCCAGGTTCATAGCTCCTTGAAAGTGGAGTCGCAGGTAGATAGGATAGTGAAGAAGGCATTTGGTATGCTTTCCTTTATTGGTCAGAGTATTGAGTACAGGAGTTGGGAGGTCATGTTGCAGCTGTACAGGACATTGGTTCGTCCACTTTTGGAATATTGTGTGCAATTCTGGTCTCCTTCCTATCGGAAAGATGTTGTGAAACTTGAAAGGGTTCAGAAAAGATTTACAAGGATGTTGCCAGGGTTGGGGGATTTGAGCTATAGGGAGAGGCTGAACAGGCTGGGGCTGTTTTCCCTGAAGCATCGGAGGCTGAGGGGTGAACTTATAGAGGTTTATCAACTCATGAGAGACATAGATAGGGTAAATAGACAAAGTCTTTTCCCTGGGGTGGGTGAGTCCAGAAGTAGAGGGCATAGGTTTAGGGTGAGAGGGGACAGATATAAAAGAGACCTAAGGGGCAACTTTTTCACCCAGAGGGTGGTACGTGTATGGAATGAGCTGCCAGAGGATGTGGTGGAGGCTGGTACAATTACAACATTTAAGAGGCATTTGGATGGGTATGTGAATAGGAAGGGTTTGGAGGGATATGGGCCGGGTGCGGGCAGGTGGGACTAGATTGGGTTGGGATATCGGGTCGGCATGGACGGGTTGGACCGAAGGGTCTGTTTCCATGCTGTATGATTCTATGACTGTAATAGCCTTTTCTTGCTCTTGGGTGAGTACTTTGTGATTTGTGTGACATTAGTCTTTGTCCCAGACTACACTCCCTGCCCTCAGTCAGTCTGTCTCACCACTCAAGGATTGTGTTGTTTATAACAGCACGGGATTGGCTGGATTTCCTTCTGATCCCTTTGGCGATTTTTGGAGCTGGAGATAGTATGAACATACAAGTGGAGGAATCACGAGCATGAGGAGGCCATTCAGCCCCTTAAACCTTCTCCGATATTTTCGAAGAACACACCTGACATGATTGTAACCTTCAATTCACATTCCCACCTGAAAACCGTACAGTGCCACTCTGCCTCCCCCTCCCATCACCCCTCACTTATTCAGAATCTCTCCACCTTTCTCTTCAAATTAATCAAGGTCTCTGCTTTCACCACCTTTTGAGGAAGCGATTTCCAAACATTCCCACCCTCTTCAAGAGAAGAATTCTCTCTTTGTGACCTTTCGCTCTTGACCCTCCCACTGAGAAGGTGAATGTTCGGTCGGGTGGAGGTGCTGTATGGTATCACGTTCCCAATCTGTTATGGACCAGGGTAGTGTTCCAGCCGTACCACCCAACAAGAGGCCATCTGCACCCACCCCAACAAGAGTGGCAGTACCACATCCCACAAGTCAAAGTGCCAAAGGGTCGAGCTTACCCAATGCCACCAGATATGGGTCAGTGTGTGTGACAGAGTCTGTGTGTGACAGAGTCTGTGTGTGTGTGACAGTGTGTGTGTGTGACAGAGTCTGTATGTGACAGAGTCTGTGTGTGTGTCAGAGTCTGCGTGTGTGTGACAGAGTCTGTATGTGACAGAGTCTGTGTGCGTGTCAGAGTCTGCGTGTGTGTGCGACAGTGTGTGTGTATGTGACAGTGTGTGTGTGTGACTGTGCGTGTGTGAGGCAGTGTGTGTGTGTGTGAGACAGTGTGTGTGTGTGTGTGTGACAGTGTGTGTGACAGTGTGTGTGACAGTGTCTGTGTGTGAGGCAGTGTGTGTGTGTCAGTGTAAGACAGTGTCTTGTGAGACAATGTATGTGAGTGACAGTGTGTGTGTGACAATGTCTGTGTGTGAGAGTGTGTATGAGTGTGAGGCAATGTGTGTGAGTGACAGTGTGTGTGTGAGAGTGTGTAGGAGTGACAATGTGTGTGTGACCATGTCTGTGTGTGAGGCAATGTGTGACAATGTGTGTATGACAGTGTCTGTGTGTGACAGTATGTGTGACAGTGAGTCTGTGTGTCAGACAGTGTGTGTGTGAGACAGTGTGTGTGTGACAGTGTCTGTGTGTGAGACAGCGTGTGTGTGAGACAGTGTATGTGAGTGACAGTGTGTGTGTGACAGTGTCTGTGTGTGAGACAGTGTGTGTGTGTGACAGTGTGTGTGACAGTGTCTGTGTGTGAGGCAGTGTGTGTGTGTGTGTGTCAGTGTAAGACAGTGTCTTGTGAGACAATGTATGTGAGTGACAGTGTGTGTGTGACAATGTCTGTGTGTGAGAGTGTGTATGAGTGACAATGTGTGTGTGACAGTGTCTGTGTGTGAGGCAATGTGTGTGAGTGACAGTGTGTGTGTGAGAGTGTGTAGGAGTGACAATGTGTGTGTGACCATGTCTGTGTGTGAGGCAATGTGTGACAATGTGTGTATGACAGTGTCTGTGTGTGACAGTATGTGTGACAGTGAGTCTGTGTGTCAGACAGTGTGTGTGTGAGATAGTGTGTGTGTGACAGTATCTGTGTGTGAGACAGTGTATGTGAGTGACAGTGTGTGTGTGACAGTGTCTGTGTGTGACAGTGTCTGTGTGTGAGGCAGTGTTTGTGTGTGCGACACAGTGTATGTGAGTGACAGTGTGTGTGTGACAGTGTCTCTGTGTGAGAAAGTGTATGTGTGAGACAGTGTGTGTGACAGTGTCTGTGTGTGAGACAGCATGTGTGTGAGACAGTGTATGTGAGTGACAGTGTGTGTGTGACAGTGTCTGTGTGTGAGACAGTGTATGTGAGTGACAGTGTGTGTGTGACAGTGTCTGTGTGTGACAGTGTCTGTGTGTGAGGCAGTGTTTGTGTGTGCGACACAGTGTATGTGAGTGACAGTGTGTGTGTGACAGTGTCTGTGTGTGTGACAGTGTCTGTGTGTGAGACAGTGTGTGTGTGACAGTGTCTGTGTGTGAGACAGCGTGTGTGTGTGAGACAGTGCGTGTGTGACAGGTCTGTGTGTGAGACAATGTGCATGTGAGACTGTGTGTGTGACAGTGTCTTGTGTGTGAGACAGTGTGTGTGAGTCACAGTGTGTGTGTCTGACTGTGTGTGAGACAGTGTATGTGTGTGACAGTGTCTGTGTGTGAGGCAGTGTGTGTGAGAGACTGTGTGTATGTGTGTGTGTGACAGTGTATGTGAGTGACAGTGTGTGTGACAGTGTCTGTGTGTGAAACAGTGTGTGTGAGTGATAGTGTGTGTGACAGTGTCTGTGTAGGACTGTGTGTGTGAGGCAGTGTGTGTGAGAGACTGTGTGTGTGTGTGTGACAGTGTCTGCGTGTGTGACAGTGTGTGTGAGAGACTGTGTGTGTGACAGTGTGTGTGTGACAGTGTCTGTGTGTGAGACAGTGTGTGTGTGTGACAGTGTGTGTGTGTGACAGTGTCTGTGTGTGAGACAGTGTGTGTGTGAGACAGTGTATGTGAGTGACAGTGTGTGTGACCGTGTCTGTGTGTGACAGTGTGTGTGTGTGAGGCAGTGTGTGTGAGAGACAGTGTGTGTGTGTGTGTGACAGTGTATGTGTGTGAGACAGTGTGTGTGTGAGACTGTGTGTGTGTGTGACAAGTCTGTGTGTGAGACAGTGTGTGTGTGAGACTGTGTGTGTGTGTGACAAGTCTGTGTGTGAGACAGTGTGTGTGTGAGACAGTGTCTGTGTGTGAGACAGTGTGTGAGTGACAGTGTCTGTGTGTGAGACTCTGTGTGTGTGAGACAGTATTTGTGTGAGACAGTATTTGTGTGAGACTGTGTTTGTGTGACAGTGTCTGTGTGTGTGACAGAGTCTGTGTGTGTGGCAGTGTGTGTGAGGCAGTGTGTGTCTCAGAGACACTGTGTGTGTGACAGTGTTTGTGTGTGAGACAGTGTGTGTGAGTGACAGTGTGTGTGTGACAGTGTCTCTGTGTGAGACTGTGTCTGTGTGACAGTGTCTGTGTGTGAGACAGTGTGTGTGTGACAGTGACAGTGTGTGACAGTGTTTGTGTGAGGCAGTGTGTGTGTGACAGTGTTTATGCGTGAGACAGTGTGTGTGAGTGACAGTGTGCGTGTGACAGTGTCTGTGTGTGAGACAGTGAGTGTGTGAGACTGTGTCTGTGTGACAGTGTCTGTGTGTGAGGCAGTGTGTGTGTGAGACAGTGTCTGTGTGACAGTGTGTGTGTGTGTGACAGTGTTTGTGTGTGTGATAGTGTGTGTGAGACAGTATTTGTGTGAGACAGTATTTGTGTGAGACTGTGTTTGTGTGACAGTGTCTGTGTGTGTGACAGAGTCTGTGTGTGTGGCAGTGTGTGTGAGTGACAGTGTCCGTGTGTGAGGCATTGTGTGTGAGGCAGTGTGTGTCTCAGAGACACTGTGTGTGTGACAGTGTTTGTGTGTGAGACAGTGTGTGTGAGTGACAGTGTGTGTGTGACAGTGTCTCTGTGTGAGACTGTGTCTGTGTGACAGTGTCTGTATGTGAGACAGTGTGTGTGTGTGACAGTGACAGTGTGTGACAGTGTTTGTGTGAGGCAGTGTGTGTGTGACAGTGTTTATGCGTGAGACAGTGTGTGTGAGTGACAGTGTGCGTGTGACAGTGTCTGTGTGTGAGACAGTGAGTGTGTGAGACTGTGTCTGTGTGACAGTGTCTGTGTGTGAGGCAGTGTGTGTGTGAGACAGTGTCTGTGTGACAGTGTGTGTGTGTGTGACAGTGTTTGTGTGTGTGATAGTGTGTGTGAGGCAGAGAGTATGTGTGAGAGAGACAGTGTGTGTGAGTGACTGTGTGTTTGTGAGACAGAGCGTGTGACAGTGTGTGTGTGACAGTGTCTGTGTGTGAGGCAGTGTGTGTGAGGCAGTGTGTGTGAGACAGCATGTGTGTGTGACAGTGTATGTGTGAGGCAGTGTGTGTGTGACAGTGTCTGCTTGTGAGACAGTGTGTGTCTCAGAGACACTGTGTATGTGACACTGTTTGTGTGTGAGACAGTGTGTGTGAGTGACAGTGTGTGTGTGACAGTGTCTGTGTGTGAGACTGTGTCTGTGTGACAGTGTCTGTGTGTGAGACAGTGTGTGTGTGTGACAGTGACAGTGTGTGACAGTGTCTGTGTGACAGTGTCTGTGTGAGGCAGTGTGTGAGAGTGACAGTGTGTGTGTGACAGTGTTTGTGTGGGGCAGTGTGTGTGTGACAGTGTTTGTGTGTGAGACAGTGTGTGTGTGTGACAGTGTGTGTGTGTAACAGTGTCAGTGTGTGAGTGACAGCATGTGTGTGAGGCAGTGTGTGTGTGAGACAGTGTGTGTGAGTGACATTGTGTGTGACAGTGTCTGTGTGTGTGTGTGAGAGACAGTGTGTGTCTGTGTGAGGCAGTGTGTGTGAGTGACAGTGTGTGTGTGAGACAGTTGGTGTGAGTGACAGTGTCTGTGTGACAGTGTCTGTGTGTGAGACAGTGTGTATGTGTGACAGTGTCTGTGAGTGAGACAGAGTGTGTGTGTGTGACAGTGTGTGTGAGACTGTGTGTGTGAGAGACTGTGTTTGTGACAGTGTCTGTGTGTGAGACAGTGTGTGTGTCTGATACAGTGTGTGAGTGACAGTGTGTGTGACCGTGTCTGTGTGTGACAGTGTGTGTGTGTGAGGCAGTGTGTGTGAGAGACAGTGTGTGTGTGAGACTGTGTGTGTGTGTGACAAGTCTGTGTGTGAGACAGTGTGTGTGTGAGACTGTGTGTGTGTGTGACAAGTCTGTGTGTGAGACAGTGTGTGTGTGAGACTGTGTGTGTGTGTGACAAGTCTGTGTGTGAGACAGTGTGTGTGTGAGACTGTGTGTGTGAGACAGTGTCTGTGTGAGACAGTGTGTGTCTCAGAGACACTGTGTGTGTGACAGTGTCTGTGTGTGAGACAGTGTCTGTGTGTGAGACAGTGTGTGAGTGACAGTGTCTGTGTGTGAGACTCTGTGTGTGTGAGACAGTGTGTGTGAGACAGTATTTGTGTGAGACTGTGTTTGTGTGACAGTGTCTGTGTGTGTGACAGAGTCTGTGTGTGTGGCAGTGTGTGTGAGTGACAGTGTCCGTGTGTGAGGCATTGTGTGTGAGGCAGTGTGTGTCTCAGAGACACTGTGTGTGTGACAGTGTTTGTGTGTGAGACAGTGTGTGTGAGTGACAGTGTGTGTGTGACAGTGTCTCTGTGTGAGACTGTGTCTGTGTGACAGTGTCTGTGTGTGAGACAGTGTGTGTGTGTGACAGTGACAGTGTGTGACAGTGTTTGTGTGAGGCAGTGTGTGTGTGACAGTGTTTATGCGTGAGACAGTGTGTGTGAGTGACAGTGTGCGTGTGACAGTGTGTGTGTGACAGTGTCTGTGTGTGAGGCAGTGTGTGTGAGACAGCATGTGTGTGTGACAGTGTATGTGTGAGGCAGTGTGTGTGTGACAGTGTCTGCTTGTGAGACAGTGTGTGTCTCAGAGACACTGTGTGTGTGACACTGTTTGTGTGTGAGACAGTGTGTGTGAGTGACAGTATGTGTGTGACAGTGTCTGTGTGTGAGACTGTGTCTGTGTGACAGTGTCTGTGTGTGAGACAGTGTGTGTATGTGACAGTGACAGTGTGTGACAGTGTCTGTGTGACAGTGTCTGTGTGAGGCAGTGTGTGAGAATGACAGTGTGTGTGTGACAGTGTTTGTGTGGGGCAGTGTGTGTGTGACAGTGTTTGTGTGTGAGACAGTGTGTGTGTGTGACAGTGTGTGTGTGACAGTATCTGTGTGTGTGTGTGAGAGACAGTGTGTGTGTGACAGTATCTGTGTGTGAGGCAGTGTGTGAGGGAGTGACAGTGTGTGTGTGTAACAGTGTCAGTGTGTGAGTGCCAGCATGTGTGTGAGGCAGTGTGTGTGTGAGACAGTGTGTGTGAGTGACATTGTGTGTGACAGTGTCTGTGTGTGTGTGTGAGAGACAGTGTGTGTCTGTGTGAGGCAGTGTGTGTGAGTGACAGTGTGTGTGTGAGACAGTTGGTGTGAGTGACAGTGTCTGTGTGACAGTGTCTGTGTGTGAGACAGTGTGTATGTGTGACAGTGTCTGTGAGTGAGACAGAGTGTGTGTGTGTGACAGTGTGAATGTGACAGTGTGTGTGAGACTGTGTGTGTGAGAGACTGTGTTTGTGACAGTGTCTGTGTGTGAGACAGTGTGTGTGTCTGATACAGTGTGTGAGTGACAGTGTGTGTGTGACAGTGTCTGTGTGTGAGACAGTGAGTGTGTGAGACTGTGTCTGTGTGACAGTGTCTGTGTGTGAGGCAGTGTGTGTGTGAGATAGTGTCTGTGTGACAGTGTGTGTGTGAGGCATTGTGTGTGTGACAGTGTCTGTGTGTGAGGCAATGTGTGTGTGAGATAGTGTCTGTGTGACAGTGTGTGTGTGAGGCAGTGTGTGTGTGACAGTGTCTGTGTGTGTGATAGTGTGTGTGAGGCAGAGTGTGTGTGAGTGACAGTGTGTGTGACAGTGTGTTTGTGAGACAGTGCGTGTGACAGTGTTTGTGTGACAGCGTATGTGTGACAGTGTGTGTGTGTGTGTGACAGTGTCTTGTGTGAGACAGTGTCTGTGTGAGACAGTATGTGTATGACAGTGTGTGTGTGACAGTGTTTGTGTGTGTGATAGTGTGTGTGAGGCAGAGTGTGTGTGAGTGACAGTGTGTGTGACAGTGTGTTTGTGAGACAGTGCGTATGACAGTGTTTGTGTGACAGTGTGTGTGTGTGACAGTGTCTTGTGTGAGACAGTGTCTGTGTGAGACAGTGTGTGTGTGACAGTGTGTGTGTGACAGTGTCTGTGTGTGTGATAGTGTCTGTGAGGCAGAGTGTGTGTGAGTGACAGTGTGTGTGACAGTGTGTTTGTGAGACAGTGCGTATGACAGTGTTTGTGTGACAGTGTGTGTGTGACAGTGTCTTGTGTGAGATAGTGTCTGTGTGAGACAGTGTGTGTGTGACAGTGTGTGTGTGACAGTGTCTGTGTGTGTGACAGTGTCTGTGTATGACAGTGTGTGTTTGAGACAGTGTGTGTGTGTGTGACAGTGTGTGTGTGATAGCATTTGTGTGTGAGACAGTGGGTGTGTGTGACAGTATTTGTGTGAGACTGTGTTTGTGTGACAGTGTTTGTATGTGTGTGACAGAGTCTGTGTGTGTGACAGTGACTGTGTGTGAGACAGTGTCTGTGTGTGAAAGTATGAGTGTGACAGAGTCTGTGTGTGTGACAGTGTCTGTGTGACAGTGTTTGTGTGTGAGACAGTGTGTGTGTATGTGTGTGTGTGACAGTGTCTGTGTATGACAGTGTGTGTTTGAGACAGTGTGTGTGTGTGTAACAGTGTGTGTGTGACAGCATTTGTGTGTGAGACAGTGAGTGTGTGTGTGTGACAGTGTGTATGTGACAGTGTGTGTTTGACACAGTGTGTGTGACAGTGTCTGTGTGTGAGACAGTGTATGTTAGTGACAGTATGTGGGACAGTGTGTGTGTGTGAGGCAGTGTGTGTGTGACAGTGTCTATGTGAGAGACAGTGTGTGTGTAAGTGTCTGTGTGTGAGACAGTTTGTGTGTGTGAGACTGTGTGTGTGTGTGACAAGTCTGTGTGTGAGACAGTGTGTGTGTGAGACTGTGTGTGTGTGTGACAAGTCTGTGTGTGAGACAGTGTGTGTGTGAGACAGTGTCTGTGTGTGAGACAGTGTGTGAGTGACAGTGTCTGTGTGTGAGACTCTGTGTGTGTGAGACAGTATTTGTGTGAGACAGTATTTGTGTGAGACTGTGTTTGTGTGACAGTGTCTGTGTGTGTGACAGAGTCTGTGTGTGTGGCAGTGTGTGTGAGGCAGTGTGTGTCTCAGAGACACTGTGTGTGTGACAGTGTTTGTGTGTGAGACAGTGTGTGTGAGTGACAGTGTGTGTGTGACAGTGTCTCTGTGTGAGACTGTGTCTGTGTGACAGTGTCTGTGTGTGAGACAGTGTGTGTGTGACAGTGACAGTGTGTGACAGTGTTTGTGTGAGGCAGTGTGTGTGTGACAGTGTTTATGCGTGAGACAGTGTGTGTGAGTGACAGTGTGCGTGTGACAGTGTCTGTGTGTGAGACAGTGAGTGTGTGAGACTGTGTCTGTGTGACAGTGTCTGTGTGTGAGGCAGTGTGTGTGTGAGACAGTGTCTGTGTGACAGTGTGTGTGTGTGTGACAGTGTTTGTGTGTGTGATAGTGTGTGTGAGACAGTATTTGTGTGAGACAGTATTTGTGTGAGACTGTGTTTGTGTGACAGTGTCTGTGTGTGTGACAGAGTCTGTGTGTGTGGCAGTGTGTGTGAGTGACAGTGTCCGTGTGTGAGGCATTGTGTGTGAGGCAGTGTGTGTCTCAGAGACACTGTGTGTGTGACAGTGTTTGTGTGTGAGACAGTGTGTGTGAGTGACAGTGTGTGTGTGACAGTGTCTCTGTGTGAGACTGTGTCTGTGTGACAGTGTCTGTATGTGAGACAGTGTGTGTGTGTGACAGTGACAGTGTGTGACAGTGTTTGTGTGAGGCAGTGTGTGTGTGACAGTGTTTATGCGTGAGACAGTGTGTGTGAGTGACAGTGTGCGTGTGACAGTGTCTGTGTGTGAGACAGTGAGTGTGTGAGACTGTGTCTGTGTGACAGTGTCTGTGTGTGAGGCAGTGTGTGTGTGAGACAGTGTCTGTGTGACAGTGTGTGTGTGTGTGACAGTGTTTGTGTGTGTGATAGTGTGTGTGAGGCAGAGAGTATGTGTGAGAGAGACAGTGTGTGTGAGTGACTGTGTGTTTGTGAGACAGAGCGTGTGACAGTGTGTGTGTGACAGTGTCTGTGTGTGAGGCAGTGTGTGTGAGGCAGTGTGTGTGAGACAGCATGTGTGTGTGACAGTGTATGTGTGAGGCAGTGTGTGTGTGACAGTGTCTGCTTGTGAGACAGTGTGTGTCTCAGAGACACTGTGTATGTGACACTGTTTGTGTGTGAGACAGTGTGTGTGAGTGACAGTGTGTGTGTGACAGTGTCTGTGTGTGAGACTGTGTCTGTGTGACAGTGTCTGTGTGTGAGACAGTGTGTGTGTGTGACAGTGACAGTGTGTGACAGTGTCTGTGTGACAGTGTCTGTGTGAGGCAGTGTGTGAGAGTGACAGTGTGTGTGTGACAGTGTTTGTGTGGGGCAGTGTGTGTGTGACAGTGTTTGTGTGTGAGACAGTGTGTGTGTGTGACAGTGTGTGTGTGTAACAGTGTCAGTGTGTGAGTGACAGCATGTGTGTGAGGCAGTGTGTGTGTGAGACAGTGTGTGTGAGTGACATTGTGTGTGACAGTGTCTGTGTGTGTGTGTGAGAGACAGTGTGTGTCTGTGTGAGGCAGTGTGTGTGAGTGACAGTGTGTGTGTGAGACAGTTGGTGTGAGTGACAGTGTCTGTGTGACAGTGTCTGTGTGTGAGACAGTGTGTATGTGTGACAGTGTCTGTGAGTGAGACAGAGTGTGTGTGTGTGACAGTGTGTGTGAGACTGTGTGTGTGAGAGACTGTGTTTGTGACAGTGTCTGTGTGTGAGACAGTGTGTGTGTCTGATACAGTGTGTGAGTGACAGTGTGTGTGACCGTGTCTGTGTGTGACAGTGTGTGTGTGTGAGGCAGTGTGTGTGAGAGACAGTGTGTGTGTGAGACTGTGTGTGTGTGTGACAAGTCTGTGTGTGAGACAGTGTGTGTGTGAGACTGTGTGTGTGTGTGACAAGTCTGTGTGTGAGACAGTGTGTGTGTGAGACTGTGTGTGTGTGTGACAAGTCTGTGTGTGAGACAGTGTGTGTGTGAGACTGTGTGTGTGAGACAGTGTCTGTGTGAGACAGTGTGTGTCTCAGAGACACTGTGTGTGTGACAGTGTCTGTGTGTGAGACAGTGTCTGTGTGTGAGACAGTGTGTGAGTGACAGTGTCTGTGTGTGAGACTCTGTGTGTGTGAGACAGTGTGTGTGAGACAGTATTTGTGTGAGACTGTGTTTGTGTGACAGTGTCTGTGTGTGTGACAGAGTCTGTGTGTGTGGCAGTGTGTGTGAGTGACAGTGTCCGTGTGTGAGGCATTGTGTGTGAGGCAGTGTGTGTCTCAGAGACACTGTGTGTGTGACAGTGTTTGTGTGTGAGACAGTGTGTGTGAGTGACAGTGTGTGTGTGACAGTGTCTCTGTGTGAGACTGTGTCTGTGTGACAGTGTCTGTGTGTGAGACAGTGTGTGTGTGTGACAGTGACAGTGTGTGACAGTGTTTGTGTGAGGCAGTGTGTGTGTGACAGTGTTTATGCGTGAGACAGTGTGTGTGAGTGACAGTGTGCGTGTGACAGTGTGTGTGTGACAGTGTCTGTGTGTGAGGCAGTGTGTGTGAGACAGCATGTGTGTGTGACAGTGTATGTGTGAGGCAGTGTGTGTGTGACAGTGTCTGCTTGTGAGACAGTGTGTGTCTCAGAGACACTGTGTGTGTGACACTGTTTGTGTGTGAGACAGTGTGTGTGAGTGACAGTATGTGTGTGACAGTGTCTGTGTGTGAGACTGTGTCTGTGTGACAGTGTCTGTGTGTGAGACAGTGTGTGTATGTGACAGTGACAGTGTGTGACAGTGTCTGTGTGACAGTGTCTGTGTGAGGCAGTGTGTGAGAATGACAGTGTGTGTGTGACAGTGTTTGTGTGGGGCAGTGTGTGTGTGACAGTGTTTGTGTGTGAGACAGTGTGTGTGTGTGACAGTGTGTGTGTGACAGTATCTGTGTGTGTGTGTGAGAGACAGTGTGTGTGTGACAGTATCTGTGTGTGAGGCAGTGTGTGAGGGAGTGACAGTGTGTGTGTGTAACAGTGTCAGTGTGTGAGTGCCAGCATGTGTGTGAGGCAGTGTGTGTGTGAGACAGTGTGTGTGAGTGACATTGTGTGTGACAGTGTCTGTGTGTGTGTGTGAGAGACAGTGTGTGTCTGTGTGAGGCAGTGTGTGTGAGTGACAGTGTGTGTGTGAGACAGTTGGTGTGAGTGACAGTGTCTGTGTGACAGTGTCTGTGTGTGAGACAGTGTGTATGTGTGACAGTGTCTGTGAGTGAGACAGAGTGTGTGTGTGTGACAGTGTGAATGTGACAGTGTGTGTGAGACTGTGTGTGTGAGAGACTGTGTTTGTGACAGTGTCTGTGTGTGAGACAGTGTGTGTGTCTGATACAGTGTGTGAGTGACAGTGTGTGTGTGACAGTGTCTGTGTGTGAGACAGTGAGTGTGTGAGACTGTGTCTGTGTGACAGTGTCTGTGTGTGAGGCAGTGTGTGTGTGAGATAGTGTCTGTGTGACAGTGTGTGTGTGAGGCATTGTGTGTGTGACAGTGTCTGTGTGTGAGGCAATGTGTGTGTGAGATAGTGTCTGTGTGACAGTGTGTGTGTGAGGCAGTGTGTGTGTGACAGTGTCTGTGTGTGTGATAGTGTGTGTGAGGCAGAGTGTGTGTGAGTGACAGTGTGTGTGACAGTGTGTTTGTGAGACAGTGCGTGTGACAGTGTTTGTGTGACAGCGTATGTGTGACAGTGTGTGTGTGTGTGTGACAGTGTCTTGTGTGAGACAGTGTCTGTGTGAGACAGTATGTGTATGACAGTGTGTGTGTGACAGTGTTTGTGTGTGTGATAGTGTGTGTGAGGCAGAGTGTGTGTGAGTGACAGTGTGTGTGACAGTGTGTTTGTGAGACAGTGCGTATGACAGTGTTTGTGTGACAGTGTGTGTGTGTGACAGTGTCTTGTGTGAGACAGTGTCTGTGTGAGACAGTGTGTGTGTGACAGTGTGTGTGTGACAGTGTCTGTGTGTGTGATAGTGTCTGTGAGGCAGAGTGTGTGTGAGTGACAGTGTGTGTGACAGTGTGTTTGTGAGACAGTGCGTATGACAGTGTTTGTGTGACAGTGTGTGTGTGACAGTGTCTTGTGTGAGATAGTGTCTGTGTGAGACAGTGTGTGTGTGACAGTGTGTGTGTGACAGTGTCTGTGTGTGTGACAGTGTCTGTGTATGACAGTGTGTGTTTGAGACAGTGTGTGTGTGTGTGACAGTGTGTGTGTGATAGCATTTGTGTGTGAGACAGTGGGTGTGTGTGACAGTATTTGTGTGAGACTGTGTTTGTGTGACAGTGTTTGTATGTGTGTGACAGAGTCTGTGTGTGTGACAGTGACTGTGTGTGAGACAGTGTCTGTGTGTGAAAGTATGAGTGTGACAGAGTCTGTGTGTGTGACAGTGTCTGTGTGACAGTGTTTGTGTGTGAGACAGTGTGTGTGTATGTGTGTGTGTGACAGTGTCTGTGTATGACAGTGTGTGTTTGAGACAGTGTGTGTGTGTGTAACAGTGTGTGTGTGACAGCATTTGTGTGTGAGACAGTGAGTGTGTGTGTGTGACAGTGTGTATGTGACAGTGTGTGTTTGACACAGTGTGTGTGACAGTGTCTGTGTGTGAGACAGTGTATGTTAGTGACAGTATGTGGGACAGTGTGTGTGTGTGAGGCAGTGTGTGTGTGACAGTGTCTATGTGAGAGACAGTGTGTGTGTAAGTGTCTGTGTGTGAGACAGTTTGTGTGTGTGAGACAGTGTGTGTGTGACAGTGTGCATGTGACAGTGTTTGTGTGTGAGACAGTGAGTGTGTCAGACTGTGTCTGTGTGACAGTGTCTGTGTGTGAGGCAGTGTGTGTGTGAGACAGTGTCTGTGTGACAGTGTGTGTGTGTGTGATAGTGTGTGTGAGGCAGAGAGTATGTGTGAGAGAGACAGTGTGTGTGAGTGACAGTGTGTTTGTGAGACAGAGCGTGTGACAGTGTGTGTGTGACAGTGTGTGTGTGACAGTGTCTGTGTGTGAGGCAGTGTGTGTGAGGCAGTGTGTGTGAGACAGCATGTGTGTGTGACAGTGTATGTGTGAGGCAGTGTGTGTGTGACAGTGTCTGCTTGTGAGACAGTGTGTGTCTCAGAGACACTGTGTGTGTGACACTGTTTGTGTGTGAGACAGTGTGTGTGAGTGACAGTATGTGTGTGACAGTGTCTGTGTGTGAGACTGTGTCTGTGAGACAGTGTGTGTATGTGACAGTGACAGTGTGTGACAGTGTCTGTGTGACAGTGTCTGTGTGAGGCAGTGTGTGAGAGTGACAGTGTGTGTGTGACAGTGTTTGTGTGGGGCAGTGTGTGTGTGACAGTGTTTGTGTGTGAGACAGTGTGTGTGTGTGACAGTGTGTGTGTGAGACAGTGTGTGTGTGTGACAGTGTGTGTGTGACAGTATCTGTGTGTGAGGCAGTGTGTGAGGGAGTGACAGTGTGTGTGTGTAACAGTGTCAGTGTGTGAGTGCCAGCATGTGTGTGAGGCAGTGTGTGTGTGAGACAGTGTGTGTGAGTGACATTGTGTGTGACAGTGTCTGTGTGTGTGTGTGAGAGACAGTGTGTGTCTGTGTGAGGCAGTGTGTGTGAGTGACAGTGTGTGTGTGAGACAGTTGGTGTGAGTGACAGTGTCTGTGTGACAGTGTCTGTGTGTGAGACAGTGTGTATGTGTGACAGTGTCTGTGAGTGAGACAGAGTGTGTGTGTGTGACAGTGTGAATGTGACAGTGTGTGTGAGACTGTGTGTGTGAGAGACTGTGTTTGTGACAGTGTCTGTGTGTGAGACAGTGTGTGTGTCTGATACAGTGTGTGAGTGACAGTGTGTGTGTGACAGTGTCTGTGTGTGAGACAGTGAGTGTGTGAGACTGTGTCTGTGTGACAGTGTCTGTGTGTGAGGCAGTGTGTGTGTGAGATAGTGTCTGTGTGACAGTGTGTGTGTGAGGCATTGTGTGTGTGACAGTGTCTGTGTGTGAGGCAATGTGTATGTGAGATAGTGTCTGTGTGACAGTGTGTGTGTGAGGCAGTGTGTGTGTGACAGTGTCTGTGTGTGTGATAGTGTGTGTGAGGCAGAGTGTGTGTGAGTGACAGTGTGTGTGACAGTGTGTTTGTGAGACAGTGCGTGTGACAGTGTTTGTGTGACAGTGTATGTGTGACAGTATGTGTGTGTGACAGTGTGTGTGTGTGTGTGACAGTGTCTTGTGTGAGACAGTGTCTGTGTGAGACAGTGTGTGTGTGACAGTGTGTGTGAGACAGTGTTTGTGTGTGTGATAGTGTGTGTGAGGCAGAGTGTGTGTGAGTGACAGTGTGTGTGACAGTGTGTTTGTGAGACAGTGCGTATGACAGTGTTTGTGTGACAGTGTGTGTGTGACAGTGTCTTGTGTGAGACAGTGTCTGTGTGAGACAGTGTGTGTGTGACAGTGTGTGTGTGACAGTGTCTGTGTGTGTGATAGTGTGTGTGAGGCAGAGTGTGTGTGAGTGACAGTGTGTGTGACAGTGTGTTTGTGAGACAGTGCGTGTGACAGTGTTTGTGTGACAGTGTGTGTGTGACAGTGTGTGTGAGTGACAGTGTGTGTGTGACAGTGTCTTGTGTGAGACAGTGTCTGTGTGTGAGACAGTGTGTGTGTGACAGTGTGTGTGTGACAGTGTTTGTGTGTGTGATAGTGTGTGTGAGGCAGAGTGTGTGTGAGTGACAGTGTGTGTGACAGTGTGTTTGTGAGACAGTGCGTATGACAGTGTTTGTGTGACAGTGTGTGTGTGACAGTGTCTTGTGTGAGACAGTGTCTGTGTGAGACAGTGTGCGTGTGACAGTGTGTGTGTGACAGTGTCTGTGTGTGTGATAGTGTGTGTGAGGCAGAGTGTGTGTGAGTGACAGTGTGTGTGACAGTGTGTTTGTGAGACAGTGCGTATGACAGTGTTTGTGTGACAGTGTGTGTGTGACAGTGTCTTGTGTGAGACAGTGTCTGTGTGAGACAGTGTGTGTGTGACAGTGTGTGTGTGACAGTGTCTGTGTGTGTGACAGTGTCTGTGTATGACAGTGTGTGTTTGAGACAGTGTGTGTGTGTGACAGTGTGTGTGTGATAGCATTTGTGTGTGAGACAGTGGGTGTGTGTGACAGTATTTGTGTGAGACTGTGTTTGTGTGACAGTGTTTGTATGTGTGTGACAGAGTCTGTGTGTGTGACAGTGACTGTGTGTGAGACAGTGTCTGTGTGTGAAAGTATGAGTGTGACAGAGTCTGTGTGTGTGACAGTGTCTGTGTGACAGTGTTTGTGTGTGAGACAGTGTGTGTATGTGTGTGTGTGACAGTGTCTGTGTATGACAGTGTGTGTTTGAGACAGTGTGTGTGTGTGTAACAGTGTGTGTGTGACAGCATTTGTGTGTGAGACAGTGAGTGTGTGTGTGTGACAGTGTGTATGTGACAGTGTGTGTTTGACACAGTGTGTGTGACAGTGTCTGTGTGTGAGACAGTGTATGTTAGTGACAGTGTGTGAGACAGTGTCTGTGTGAGACAGTGTGTGTGTGACAGTGTCTATGTGAGAGACAGTGTGTGTGTAAGTGTCTGTGTGTGAGACAGTTTGTGTGTGTGAGACAGTGTGTGTGTGACAGTGTCTGTGTGTGAGGCAGTGTGCGTGTGAGACTGTGTCTGTGTGACAGTGTCTGTGTGTGAGGCAGTGTGTGTGTGAGACTGTGTCTGTGTGACAGTGTCTGTGTGTGAGGCAGTGTGTGTGTGAGACTGTGTCTGTGTGACAGTGTCTGTGTGTGAGGCAGTGTGTGTGTGAGACAGTGTCTGTGTGACAGTGTGTGTGTGTGTGACAGTGTTTGTGTGTGTGATAGTGTGTGTGAGGCAGAGAGTATGTGTGAGAGAGACAGTGTGTGTGAGTGACAGTGTGTTTGTGAGACAGAGCGTGTGACAGTGTGTGTGTGACAGTGTCTGTGTGTGAGGCAGTGTGTGTGAGGCAGTGTGTGTGAGACAGCATGTGTGTGTGACAGTGTATGTGTGAGGCAGTGTGTGTGTGACAGTGTCTGCTTGTGAGACAGTGTGTGTCTCAGAGACACTGTGTGTGTGACACTGTTTGTGTGTGAGACAGTGTGTGTGAGTGACAGTATGTGTGTGACAGTGTCTGTGTGTGAGACTGTGTCTGTGTGACAGTGTCTGTGTGTGAGACAGTGTGTGTATGTGACAGTGACAGTGTGTGACAGTGTCTGTGTGACAGTGTCTGTGTGAGGCAGTGTGTGAGAGTGACAGTGTGTGTGTGACAGTGTTTGTGTGGGGCAGTGTGTGTGTGACAGTGTTTGTGTGTGAGACAGTGTGTGTGTGAGGCAGTGTGTGTGTGACAGTGTCTGTGTGTGTGATAGTGTGTGTGAGGCAGAGAGTATGTGTGAGAGAGACAGTGTGTGTGAGTGACAGTGTGTTTGTGAGACAGAGCGTGTGACAGTGTGTGTGTGACAGTGTGTGTGTGACAGTGTCTGTGTGTGAGGCAGTGTGTGTGAGGCAGTGTGTGTGAGACAGCATGTGTGTGTGACAGTGTATGTGTGAGGCAGTGTGTGTGTGATAGTGTCTGCTTGTGAGACAGTGTGTGTCTCAGAGACACTGTGTGTGTGACACTGTTTGTGTGTGAGACAGTGTGTGTGAGTGACAGTATGTGTGTGACAGTGTCTGTGTGTGAGACTGTGTCTGTGTGACAGTGTCTGTGTGTGAGACAGTGTGTGTATGTGACAGTGACAGTGTGTGACAGTGTCTGTGTGACAGTGTCTGTGTGAGGCAGTGTGTGAGAGTGACAGTGTTTGTGTGGGGCAGTGTGTGTGTGACAGTGTTTGTGTGTGAGACAGTGTGTGTGTGTGACAGTGTGTGTGTGACAGTATCTGTGTGTGAGGCAGTGTGTGAGGGAGTGACAGTGTGTGTGTGTAACAGTGTCAGTGTGTGAGTGACAGCATGTGTGTGAGGCAGTGTGTGTGTGAGACAGTGTGTGTGAGTGACATTGTGTGTGACAGTGTCTGTGTGTGTGTGTGAGAGACAGTGTGTGTCTGTGTGAGGCAGTGTGTGTGAGTGACAGTGTGTGTGTGAGACAGTTGGTGTGAGTGACAGTGTCTGTGTGACAGTGTCTGTGTGTGAGACAGTGTGTATGTGTGACAGTGTCTGTGTGAGGCAGTGTGTGAGAGTGACAGTGTGTGTGTGACAGTGTTTGTGTGGGGCAGTGTGTGTGTGACAGTGTTTGTGTGTGAGACAGTGTGTGTGTGTGACAGTGTGTGTGTGACAGTATCTGTGTGTGAGGCAGTGTGTGAGGGAGTGACAGTGTGTGTGTGTAACAGTGTCAGTGTGTGAGTGACAGCATGTGTGTGAGGCAGTGTGTGTGTGAGACAGTGTGTGTGAGTGACATTGTGTGTGACAGTGTCTGTGTGTGTGTGTGAGAGACAGTGTGTGTCTGTGTGAGGCAGTGTGTGTGAGTGACAGTGTGTGTGTGAGACAGTTGGTGTGAGTGACAGTGTCTGTGTGACAGTGTCTGTGTGTGAGACAGTGTGTATGTGTGACAGTGTCTGTGAGTGAGACAGAGTGTGTGTGTGTGACAGTGTGAATGTGACAGTGTGTGTGAGACTGTGTGTGTGAGAGACTGTGTTTGTGACAGTGTCTGTGTGTGAGACAGTGTGTGTGTCTGATACAGTGTGTGAGTGACAGTGTGTGTGTGACAGTGTCTGTGTGTGAGACAGTGAGTGTGTGAGACTGTGTCTGTGTGACAGTGTCTGTGTGTGAGGCAGTGTGTGTGTGAGATAGTGTCTGTGTGACAGTGTGTGTGTGAGGCATTGTGTGTGTGACAGTGTCTGTGTGTGAGGCAATGTGTGTGTGAGATAGTGTCTGTGTGACAGTGTGTGTGTGAGGCAGTGTGTGTGTGACAGTGTCTGTGTGTGTGATAGTGTGTGTGAGGCAGAGTGTGTGTGAGTGACAGTGTGTGTGACAGTGTGTTTGTGAGACAGTGCGTGTGACAGTGTTTGTGTGACAGTGTATGTGTGACAGTATGTGTGTGTGACAGTGTGTGTGTGTGTGTGACAGTGTCTTGTGTGAGACAGTGTCTGTGTGAGACAGTGTTTGTGTGACAGTGTGTGTGTGACAGTGTCTTGTGTGAGACAGTGTCTGTGTGAGACAGTGTGTGTGTGACAGTGTGTGTGTGACAGTGTCTGTGTGTGTGATAGTGTGTGTGAGGCAGAGTGTGTGTGAGTGACAGTGTGTGTAACAGTGTGTTTGTGAGACAGTGCGTGTGACAGTGTTTGTGTGACAGTGTGTGTGTGACAGTGTGTGTGAGTGACAGTGTGTGTGTGACAGTGTCTCTGTGTGAGACTGTGTCTGTGTGACAGTGTCTGTGTGTGAGACAGTGTGTGTGTGTGACAGTGACAGTGTGTGACAGTGTTTGTGTGAGGCAGTGTGTGTGTGACAGTGTTTATGCGTGAGACAGTGTGTGTGAGTGACAGTGTGCGTGTGACAGTGTCTGTGTCTGAGACAGTGAGTGTGTGAGACTGTGTCTGTGTGACAGTGTCTGTGTGTGAGGCAGTGTGTGTGTGAGACAGTGTCTGTGTGACAGTGTGTGTGTGTGTGACAGTGTGTGTGTGACAGTGTCTGTGTGTGAGGCAGTGTGTGTGAGGCAGTGTGTGTGAGACAGCATGTGTGTGTGACAGTGTGTGTGTGAGGCAGTGTGTGTGTGACAGTGTCTGTGTGTGTGATAGTGTGTGTGAGGCAGAGAGTATGTGTGAGAGAGACAGTGTGTGTGAGTGACAGTGTGTTTGTGAGACAGAGCGTGTGACAGTGTGTGTGTGACAGTGTCTGTGTGTGAGGCAGTGTGTGTGAGGCAGTGTGTGTGAGACAGCATGTGTGTGTGACAGTGTATGTGTGAGGCAGTGTGTGTGTGACAGTGTCTGCTTGTGAGACAGTGTGTGTCTCAGAGACACTGTGTGTGTGACACTGTTTGTGTGTGAGACAGTGAGTGTGTGAGACTGTGTCTGTGTGACAGTGTCTGTGTGTGAGGCAGTGTGTGTGTGAGATAGTGTCTGTGTGACAGTGTGTGTGTGAGGCATTGTGTGTGTGACAGTGTCTGTGTGTGAGGCAATGTGTGTGTGAGATAGTGTCTGTGTGACAGTGTGTGTGTGAGGCAGTGTGTGTGTGACAGTGTCTGTGTGTGTGATAGTGTGTGTGAGGCAGAGTGTGTGTGAGTGACAGTGTGTGTGACAGTGTGTTTGTGAGACAGTGCGTGTGACAGTGTTTGTGTGACAGCGTATGTGTGACAGTATGTGTGTGTGACAGTGTGTGTGTGTGTGACAGTGTCTTGTGTGAGACAGTGTCTGTGTGAGACAGTATGTGTGTGACAGTGTGTGTGTGACAGTGTTTGTGTGTGTGATAGTGTGTGTGAGGCAGAGTGTGTGTGAGTGACAGTGTGTGTGACAGTGTGTTTGTGAGACAGTGCGTATGACAGTGTTTGTGTGACAGTGTGTGTGTGTGACAGTGTCTTGTGTGAGACAGTGTCTGTGTGAGACAGTGTGTGTGTGACAGTGTGTGTGTGACAGTGTCTGTGTGTGTGATAGTGTGTGTGAGGCAGAGTGTGTGTGAGTGACAGTGTGTGTGACAGTGTGTTTGTGAGACAGTGCGTATGACAGTGTTTGTGTGACAGTGTGTGTGTGACAGTGTCTTGTGTGAGATAGTGTCTGTGTGAGACAGTGTGTGTGTGACAGTGTGTGTGTGACAGTGTCTGTGTGTGTGACAGTGTCTGTGTATGACAGTGTGTGTTTGAGACAGTGTGTGTGTGTGTGACAGTGTGTGTGTGATAGCATTTGTGTGTGAGACAGTGGGTGTGTGTGACAGTATTTGTGTGAGACTGTGTTTGTGTGACAGTGTTTGTATGTGTGTGACAGAGTCTGTGTGTGTGACAGTGACTGTGTGTGAGACAGTGTCTGTGTGTGAAAGTATGAGTGTGACAGAGTCTGTGTGTGTGACAGTGTCTGTGTGACAGTGTTTGTGTGTGAGACAGTGTGTGTGTATGTGTGTGTGTGACAGTGTCTGTGTATGACAGTGTGTGTTTGAGACAGTGTGTGTGTGTGTAACAGTGTGTGTGTGACAGCATTTGTGTGTGAGACAGTGAGTGTGTGTGTGTGACAGTGTGTATGTGACAGTGTGTGTTTGACACAGTGTGTGTGACAGTGTCTGTGTGTGAGACAGTGTATGTTAGTGACAGTATGTGGGACAGTGTGTGTGTGTGAGGCAGTGTGTGTGTGACAGTGTCTATGTGAGAGACAGTGTGTGTGTAAGTGTCTGTGTGTGAGACAGTTTGTGTGTGTGAGACAGTGTGTGTGTGACAGTGTGCATGTGACAGTGTTTGTGTGTGAGACAGTGAGTGTGTCAGACTGTGTCTGTGTGACAGTGTCTGTGTGTGAGGCAGTGTGTGTGTGAGACAGTGTCTGTGTGACAGTGTGTGTGTGTGTGATAGTGTGTGTGAGGCAGAGAGTATGTGTGAGAGAGACAGTGTGTGTGAGTGACAGTGTGTTTGTGAGACAGAGCGTGTGACAGTGTGTGTGTGACAGTGTGTGTGTGACAGTGTCTGTGTGTGAGGCAGTGTGTGTGAGGCAGTGTGTGTGAGACAGCATGTGTGTGTGACAGTGTATGTGTGAGGCAGTGTGTGTGTGACAGTGTCTGCTTGTGAGACAGTGTGTGTCTCAGAGACACTGTGTGTGTGACACTGTTTGTGTGTGAGACAGTGTGTGTGAGTGACAGTATGTGTGTGACAGTGTCTGTGTGTGAGACTGTGTCTGTGTGACAGTGTCTGTGTGTGAGACAGTGTGTGTATGTGACAGTGACAGTGTGTGACAGTGTCTGTGTGACAGTGTCTGTGTGAGGCAGTGTGTGAGAGTGACAGTGTGTGTGTGACAGTGTTTGTGTGGGGCAGTGTGTGTGTGACAGTGTTTGTGTGTGAGACAGTGTGTGTGTGTGACAGTGTGTGTGTGACAGTATCTGTGTGTGAGGCAGTGTGTGAGGGAGTGACAGTGTGTGTGTGTAACAGTGTCAGTGTGTGAGTGACAGCATGTGTGTGAGGCAGTGTGTGTGTGAGACAGTGTGTGTGAGTGACATTGTGTGTGACAGTGTCTGTGTGTGTGTGTGAGAGACAGTGTGTGTCTGTGTGAGGCAGTGTGTGTGAGTGACAGTGTGTGTGTGAGACAGTTGGTGTGAGTGACAGTGTCTGTGTGACAGTGTCTGTGTGTGAGACAGTGTGTATGTGTGACAGTGTCTGTGAGTGAGACAGAGTGTGTGTGTGTGACAGTGTGAATGTGACAGTGTGTGTGAGACTGTGTGTGTGAGAGACTGTGTTTGTGACAGTGTCTGTGTGTGAGACAGTGTGTGTGTCTGATACAGTGTGTGAGTGACAGTGTGTGTGTGACAGTGTCTGTGTGTGAGACAGTGAGTGTGTGAGACTGTGTCTGTGTGACAGTGTCTGTGTGTGAGGCAGTGTGTGTGTGAGATAGTGTCTGTGTGACAGTGTGTGTGTGAGGCATTGTGTGTGTGACAGTGTCTGTGTGTGAGGCAATGTGTGTGTGAGATAGTGTCTGTGTGACAGTGTGTGTGTGAGGCAGTGTGTGTGTGACAGTGTCTGTGTGTGTGATAGTGTGTGTGAGGCAGAGTGTGTGTGAGTGACAGTGTGTGTGACAGTGTGTTTGTGAGACAGTGCGTGTGACAGTGTTTGTGTGACAGTGTATGTGTGACAGTATGTGTGTGTGACAGTGTGTGTGTGTGTGTGACAGTGTCTTGTGTGAGACAGTGTCTGTGTGAGACAGTGTGTGTGTGACAGTGTGTGTGTGACAGTGTTTGTGTGTGTGATAGTGTGTGTGAGGCAGAGTGTGTGTGAGTGACAGTGTGTGTGACAGTGTGTTTGTGAGACAGTGCGTATGACAGTGTTTGTGTGACAGTGTGTGTGTGACAGTGTCTTGTGTGAGACAGTGTCTGTGTGAGACAGTGTGTGTGTGACAGTGTGTGTGTGACAGTGTCTGTGTGTGTGATAGTGTGTGTGAGGCAGAGTGTGTGTGAGTGACAGTGTGTGTAACAGTGTGTTTGTGAGACAGTGCGTGTGACAGTGTTTGTGTGACAGTGTGTGTGTGACAGTGTGTGTGAGTGACAGTGTGTGTGTGACAGTGTCTCTGTGTGAGACTGTGTCTGTGTGACAGTGTCTGTGTGTGAGACAGTGTGTGTGTGTGACAGTGACAGTGTGTGACAGTGTTTGTGTGAGGCAGTGTGTGTGTGACAGTGTTTATGCGTGAGACAGTGTGTGTGAGTGACAGTGTGCGTGTGACAGTGTCTGTGTCTGAGACAGTGAGTGTGTGAGACTGTGTCTGTGTGACAGTGTCTGTGTGTGAGGCAGTGTGTGTGTGAGACAGTGTCTGTGTGACAGTGTGTGTGTGTGTGACAGTGTGTGTGTGACAGTGTCTGTGTGTGAGGCAGTGTGTGTGAGGCAGTGTGTGTGAGACAGCATGTGTGTGTGACAGTGTGTGTGTGAGGCAGTGTGTGTGTGACAGTGTCTGTGTGTGTGATAGTGTGTGTGAGGCAGAGAGTATGTGTGAGAGAGACAGTGTGTGTGAGTGACAGTGTGTTTGTGAGACAGAGTGTGTGACAGTGTGTGTGTGACAGTGTCTGTGTGTGAGGCAGTGTGTGTGAGGCAGTGTGTGTGAGACAGCATGTGTGTGTGACAGTGTATGTGTGAGGCAGTGTGTGTGTGACAGTGTCTGCTTGTGAGACAGTGTGTGTCTCAGAGACACTGTGTGTGTGACACTGTTTGTGTGTGAGACAGTGTGTGTGAGTGACAGTATGTGTGTGACAGTGTCTGTGTGTGAGACTGTGTCTGTGTGACAGTGTCTGTGTGTGAGACAGTGTGTGTATGTGACAGTGACAGTGTGTGACAGTGTCTGTGTGACAGTGTCTGTGTGAGGCAGTGTGTGAGAGTGACAGTGTGTGTGTGACAGTGTTTGTGTGGGGCAGTGTGTGTGTGACAGTGTTTGTGTGTGAGACAGTGTGTGTGTGTGACATTGTGTGTGTGACAGTATCTGTGTGTGAGGCAGTGTGTGAGGGAGTGACAGTGTGTGTGTGTAACAGTGTCAGTGTGTGAGTGACAGCATGTGTGTGAGGCAGTGTGTGTGTGAGACAGTGTGTGTGAGTGACATTGTGTGTGACAGTGTCTGTGTGTGTGTGTGAGAGACAGTGTGTGTCTGTGTGAGGCAGTGTGTGTGAGTGACAGTGTGTGTGTGAGACAGTTGGTGTGAGTGACAGTGTCTGTGTGACAGTGTCTGTGTGTGAGACAGTGTGTATGTGTGACAGTGTCTGTAAGTGAGACAGAGTGTGTGTGTGTGACAGTGTGAATGTGACAGTGTGTGTGAGACTGTGTGTGTGAGAGACTGTGTTTGTGACAGTGTCTGTGTGTGAGACAGTGTGTGTGTCTGATACAGTGTGTGAGTGACAGTGTGTGTGTGACAGTGTCTGTGTGTGAGACAGTGAGTGTGTGAGACTGTGTCTGTGTGACAGTGTCTGTGTGTGAGGCAGTGTGTGTGTGAGATAGTGTCTGTGTGACAGTGTGTGTGTGAGGCATTGTGTGTGTGACAGTGTCTGTGTGTGAGGCAATGTGTGTGTGAGATAGTGTCTGTGTGACAGTGTGTGTGTGAGGCAGTGTGTGTGTGACAGTGTCTGTGTGTGTGATAGTGTGTGTGAGGCAGAGTGTGTGTGAGTGACAGTGTGTGTGACAGTGTGTTTGTGAGACAGTGCGTGTGACAGTGTTTGTGTGACAGTGTATGTGTGACAGTATGTGTGTGTGACAGTGTGTGTGTGTGTGACAGTGTCTTGTGTGAGACAGTGTCTGTGTGAGACAGTGTGTGTGTGACAGTGTGTGTGTGACAGTGTTTGTGTGTGTGATAGTGTGTGTGAGGCAGAGTGTGTGTGAGTGACAGTGTGTGTGACAGTGTGTTTGTGAGACAGTGCGTATAACAGTGTTTGTGTGACAGTGTGTGTGTGACAGTGTCTGTGTGTGTGATAGTGTGTGTGAGGCAGAGTGTGTGTGAGTGACAGTGTGTGTGACAGTGTGTTTGTGAGACAGTGCGTGTGACAGTGTTTGTGTGACAGTGTGTGTGTGACAGTGTGTGTGAGTGACAGTGTGTGTGTGACAGTGTCTCTGTGTGAGACTGTGCCTGTGTGACAGTGTCTGTGTGTGAGACAGTGTGTGTGTGTGTGACAGTGTGTGACAGTGTCTGTGTGACAGTGTCTGTGTGAGGCAGTGTGTGAGAGTGACAGTGTGTGTGTGACAGTGTTTGTGTGGGGCAGTGTGTGTGTGACAGTGTTTGTGTGTGAGACAGTGTGTGTGTGTGACAGTGTGTGTGTGACAGTATCTGTGTGTGAGGCAGTGTGTGAGGGAGTGACAGTGTGTGTGTGTAACAGTGTCAGTGTGTGAGTGACAGCATGTGTGTGAGGCAGTGTGTTTGTGAGACAGTGTGTGTGAGTGACATTGTGTGTGACAGTGTCTGTGTGTGTGTGTGAGAGACAATGTGTGTCTGTGTGAGGCAGTGTGTGTGAGTGACAGTGTGTGTGTGAGACAGTTGGTGTGAGTGACAGTGTCTGTGTGACAGTGTCTGTGTGTGAGACAGTGTGTATGTGTGACAGTGTCTGTGAGTGAGACAGAGTGTGTGTGTGTGACAGTGTGAATGTGACAGTGTGTGTGAGACTGTGTGTGTGAGAGACTGTGTTTGTGACAGTGTCTGTGTGTGAGACAGTGTGTGTGTCTGATACAGTGTGTGAGTGACAGTGTGTGTGTGACAGTGTCTGTGTGTGAGACAGTGAGTGTGTGAGACTGTGTCTGTGTGACAGTGTCTGTGTGTGAGGCAGTGTGTGTGTGAGATAGTGTCTGTGTGACAGTGTGTGTGTGAGGCATTGTGTGTGTGACAGTGTCTGTGTGTGAGGCAATGTGTGTGTGAGATAGTGTCTGTGTGACAGTGTGTGTGTGAGGCAGTGTGTGTGTGACAGTGTCTGTGTGTGTGATAGTGTGTGTGAGGCAGAGTGTGTGTGAGTGACAGTGTGTGTGACAGTGTGTTTGTGAGACAGTGCGTGTGACAGTGTTTGTGTGACAGTGTATGTGTGACAGTATGTGTGTGTGACAGTGTGTGTGTGTGTGACAGTGTCTTGTGTGAGACAGTGTCTGTGTGAGACAGTATGTGTGTGACAGTGTTTGTGTGTGTGATAGTGTGTGTGAGGCAGAGTGTGTGTGAGTGACAGTGTGTGTGACAGTGTGTTTGTGAGACAGTGCGTATGACAGTGTTTGTGTGACAGTGTGTGTGTGACAGTGTCTTGTGTGAGACAGTGTCTGTGTGAGACAGTGTGTGTGTGACAGTGTGTGTGTGACAGTGTCTGTGTGTGTGATAGTGTGTGTGAGGCAGAGTGTGTGTGAGTGACAGTGTGTGTGACAGTGTGTTTGTGAGACAGTGCGTATGACAGTGTTTGTGTGACAGTGTGTGTGTGACAGTGTCTTGTGTGAGACAGTGTCTGTGTGAGACAGTGTGTGTGTGACAGTGTGTGTGTGACAGTGTCTGTGTGTGTGACAGTGTCTGTGTATGACAGTGTGTGTTTGAGACAGTGTGTGTGAGGCAGTGTGTGTGAGACAGCATGTGTGTGTGACAGTGTATGTGTGAGGCAGTGTGTGTGTGACAGTGTCTGCTTGTGAGACAGTGTGTGTCTCAGAGACACTGTGTGTGTGACACTGTTTGTGTGTGAGACAGTGTGTGTGAGTGACAGTGTCTGTGTGTGAGACTGTGTCTGTGTGACAGTGTCTGTGTGTGAGACAGTGTGTGTGTGTGACAGTGACAGTGTGTGACAGTGTCTGTGTGACAGTGTCTGTGTGAGGCAGTGTGTGAGAGTGACAGTGTGTGTGTGACAGTGTTTGTGTGGGGCAGTGTGTGTGTGACAGTGTTTGTGTGTGAGACAGTGTGTGTGTGTGACAGTGTGTGTGTGATAGTATCTGTGTGTGAGGCAGTGTGTGAGGGAGTGACAGTGTGTGTGTGTAACAGTGTCAGTGTGTGAGTGACAGCATGTGTGTGAGGCAGTGTGTGTGTGAGACAGTGTGTGTGAGTGACATTGTGTGTGACAGTGTCTGTGTGAGTGTGTGAGAGACAGTGTGTGTCTGTGTGAGGCAGTGTGTGTGAGTGACAGTGTGTGTGTGAGACAGTTGGTGTGAGTGACAGTGTCTGTGTGACAGTGTCTGTGTGTGAGACAGTGTGTATGTGTGACAGTGTCTGTGAGTGAGACAGAGTGTGTGTGTGTGACAGTGTGAATGTGACAGTGTGTGTGAGACTGTGTGTGTGAGAGACTGTGTTTGTGACAGTGTCTGTGTGTGAGACAGTGTGTGTGTCTGATACAGTGTGTGAGTGACAGTGTGTGTGTGACAGTGTCTGTGTGTGAGACAGTGAGTGTGTGAGACTGTGTCTGTGTGACAGTGTCTGTGTGTGAGGCAGTGTGTGTGTGAGATAGTGTC
This sequence comes from Chiloscyllium punctatum, assembly GCF_047496795.1. Taxonomy (NCBI): domain Eukaryota; kingdom Metazoa; phylum Chordata; class Chondrichthyes; order Orectolobiformes; family Hemiscylliidae; genus Chiloscyllium; species Chiloscyllium punctatum. Next base: position 176,990 of record NC_092764.1, on the reverse strand, counting down.
TGTGTGACAGTGTGTGTGTGAGGCATTGTGTGTGTGACAGTGTCTGTGTGTGAGGCAATGTGTGTGTGAGATAGTGTCTGTGTGACAGTGTGTGTGTGACAGTGTCTGTGTGTGTGATAGTGTGTGTGAGGCAGAGTGTGTGTGAGTGACAGTGTGTGTGACAGTGTGTTTGTGAGACAGTGCGTGTGACAGTGTTTGTGTGACAGTGTGTGTGTGACAGTGTGTGTGTGTGACAGTGTGTGTGTGTGACAGTGTCTTGTGTGAGACAGTGTCTGTGTGAGACAGTGTGTGTGAGGCAGAGTGTGTTTGTGAGACAGTGCGTATGACAGTGTTTGTGTGACAGTGTGTGTGTGACAGTGTCTTGTGTGAGACAGTGTCTGTGTGAGACAGTGTGTGTGTGACAGTGTGTGTGTGACAGTGTCTGTGTGTGTGACAGTGTCTGTGTATGACAGTGTGTGTTTGAGACAGTGTGTGTGTGTGACAGTGTGTGTGTGATAGCATTTGTGTGAGACTGTGTTTGTGTGACAGTGTTTGTATGTGTGTGACAGAGTCTGTGTGTGACAGTGACTGTGTGTGAGACTGTGTCTGTGTGTGAAAGTATGAGTGTGACAGAGTCTGTGTGTGTGACAGTGTCTGTGTGACAGTGTTTGTGTGTGAGACAGTGTGTGTGTGTGTGTGTGTGTGTGACAGTGTCTGTGTATGACAGTGTGTGTTTGAGACAGTGTGTGTGTGTGTGACAGTGTGTGTGTGACAGCATTTGTGTGTGAGACAGTGAGTGTGTGTGTGTGACAGTGTGTATGTGACAGTGTGTGTTTGACACAGTGTGTGTGACAGTGTCTGTGTGTGAGACAGTGTATGTTAGTGACAGTATGTGGGACAGTGTGTGTGTGTGACAGTGTGTGTGTGAGCAGTGTGTGTGTGACAGTGTGTGTGTGACAGTGTGTGTGTGACAGTGTGTGTGTGAGACTATGTGTGTGTGACAGTGTGTGTGTGAGACTATGTGTGTGTGACAGTGTGTGTGTGAGACAGTGTATGTTAGTGACAGTGTGTGAGACAGTGACAGTATGTGAGACAGTGTGTGTGTGTGACAGTGTGTATGTGACAGTGTGTGTGTGAGACAGTGTATGTTAGTGACAGTGTGTGAGACAGTGACAGTATGTGAGACAGTGTGTGTGTGTGACAGTGTGTGTGTGACAGTGTTTGTGTGTGTGACAGTTGGTGTGTGTGTGTGACAGTGTTTGTGTGTGTGACAGTTTGTGTGTGACCGTGTTTGTGTGTGTGACAGTGTTTGTGTGTGTGTGACAGTGTTTGTGTGTGTGTGAGACAGTCTCTGTGTGTGACAGTGTGTGTGACAGTGTGTGTGAGAGACAGTATTTGTGCGAGACTGTGTATGTGTGACAGTGTCAGTGTGTGAGACTGTGTGTGTGTGTGACAGTGTCTGTGTGTGTGTGAGACAGCGTGTGTGTGAGGCAGTGTGTGTGTGACAGTGACAGTGTGTGTTTGAGACAGTGTCTGTGTGTGACAGTGTCTGTGTGTGACAGTGTCTGTGTGTGAGACAGTGGTGTGTGTGTGAGACAGTGGTGTGTGTGTGTGAGACAGTGGTGTGTGTGTGAGAGACAGTGGTGTGTGTGTGAGACAGTGGTGTGTGTGTGAGACAGTGGTGTGTGTGTGAGAGACAGTGGTGTGTGTGTGTGAGACAGTGGTGTGTGTGTGTGTGAGACAGTGGTGTGTGTGTGTGAGACAGTGGTGTGTGTGTGAGAGACAGTGGTGTGTGTGGGTGAGACAGTGGCGTGTGTGTGTGAGACAGTGGTGTGTGTGTGAGACAGTGGTGTGTGTGTGAGACAGTGGTGTGTGTGTGAGAGACAGTGGTGTGTGTGTGTGAGACAGTGGTGTGTGTGTGAGAGACAGTGGTGTGTGTGGGTGAGACAGTGGCGTGTGTGTGTGAGACAGTGGTGTGTGTGTGTGAGACAGTGGTGTGTGTGTGAGAGACAGTGGTGTGTGTGTGTGTGAGACAGTGGTGTGTGTGTGTGTGAGACAGTGGCGTGTGTGTGTGAGACAGTGGTGTGTGTGTGAGAGACAGTGGTGTGTGTGTGTGAGACAGTGGTGTGTGTGTGTGAGACAGTGGCGTGTGTGTGACAGTGGTGTGTGTGTGAGAAAGTAGTGTGTGTGTGTGAGACAGTGGTGTGTGTGTGAAACAGTGGTGTGTGTGTGAGACGGTGGTGTGTGTGTGAGATGGTGGTGTGTGTGCGAGACAGTGGCGTGTGTGTGAGACGGTGGTGTGTGTGTGAGACGGTGGTGTGTGTGTGTGAGACAGTGGTGTGTGTGTGTGAGACAGTGGTGTGTGTGTGAAACAGTGGTGTGTGTGTGAGACAGTGGCGTGTGTGTGAGAGACAGTGGTGTGTGTGTGTGAGACAGTGGCGTGTGTGTGAGACAGTGGTGTGTGTGTGAGAAAGTAGTGTGTGTGTGTGAGACAGTGGTGTGTGTGTGAAACAGTGGTGTGTGTGTGAGACAGTGGCGTGTGTGTGAGACGGTGGTGTGTGTGTGTTTGAGACAGTGGTGTGTGTGTGAGACAGTGGTGTGTGTGTGTGTGAGACAGTGGTGTGTGTGTGTGAGACAGTGGTGTGTGTGTGAGACAGTGGTGTGTGTGTGTGAGACAGTGGTGTGTGTGTGAAACGGTGGTGTGTGTGTGAGACAGTGGCGTGTGTGTGAGACAGTGGCGTGTGTGTGAGACAGTGGCGTGTGTGTGAGACAGTGGTGTGTGTGTGTGAGACAGTGGTGTGTGTGTGAGAGACAGTGGTGTGTGTGTGTGTGAGACAGTGGTGTGTGTGTGTGAGACAGTGGCGTGTGTGTGAGAGACAGTGGTGTGTGTGTGTGTGAGACAGTGGTGTGTGTGTGAGAGACAGTGGTGTGTGTGTGTGTGAGACAGTGGTGTGTGTGTGTGAGACAGTGGTGTGTGTGTGAGACAGTGGCGTGTGTGTGAGACAGTGGTGTGTGTGTGAAACGGTGGTGTGTGTGTGAGACAGTGGTGTGTGTGTGAGACAGTGGCGTGTGTGTGAGACAGTGGCGTGTGTGTGAGACAGTGGTGTGTGTGTGTGAGACAGTGGTGTGTGTGTGAGAGACAGTGGTGTGTGTGTGTGAGACAGTGGTGTGTGTGTGAGAGACAGTGGTGTGTGTGTGAGACAGTGGTGTGTGTGTGAGACGGTGGTGTGTGTGTGAGACAGTGGTGTGTGTGTGTGAGACAGTGGTGTGTGTGTGAGAGACAGTGGTGTGTGTGTGAGAGACAGTGGTGTGTGTGTGAGAGACAGTGGTGTGTGTGTGAGACAGTGGTGTGTGTGTGAGACGGTGGTGTGTGTGTGAGACAGTCGTGTGTGTGTGTGAGACAGTGGTGTGTGTGTGTGAGAGAGTGGTGTGTGTGTGAGACAGTGGTGTGTATGTGTGAGACAGTGGTGTGTGTGTGAGAGACAGTGGTGTGTGTGTGAGACAGTGGTGTGTGTGTGTGAGACAGTGGTGTGTGTGTGTGAGAGTGGTGTGTGTGTGTGAGACAGTGGTGTGTGTGTGTGAGAGTGGTGTGTGTGTGAGACAGTGGTGTGTGTGTGACAGTGTCTGTGTGTGACAGTGTCTGTGTGTGACAGTGTCTGTGTGTGAGACAGTGGCGTGTGTGTGTGAGAGAGTGGTGTGTGTGTGAAACAGTGGTGTGTGTGTGTGAGACAGTGGTGTGTGTGTGAGAGACAGTGGTGTGTGTGTGTGAGACAGTGGTGTGTGTGTGAGACAGTGGTGTGTGTGTGTGAGACAGTGGTGTGTGTGTGTGAGAGTGGTGTGTGTGTGAGACAGTGGTGTGTGTGTGTGAGACAGTGGTGTGTGTGTGAGAGACAGTGGTGTGTGTGTGAGAGACAGTGACAGTGTGTGTTTGACACAGTGTCTGTGTGTGACAGTGTCTGTGTGTGAGACAGTGGCGTGTGTGTGAGACAGTGGTGTGTGTGTGAGACAGTGGTGTGTGTGTGAGACAGTGGTGTGTGTGTGTGAGACAGTGGTGTGTGTGTGAGAGACAGTGGTGTGTGTGTGAGAGACAGTGACAGTGTGTGTTTGACACAGTGTCTGTGTGTGACAGTGTCTGTGTGTGAGACAGTGGTGTGTGTGCGTGAGACAGTGGTGTGTGTGTGTGAGACAGTGGTGTGTGTGTGAGAGACAGTGGTGTGTGTGTGTGAGACAGTGGTGTGTGCGTGAGACAGTGGTGTGTGTGTGTTAGACAGTGGTGTGTGTGTGTGAGAGAGTGGTGTGTGTTTGAGAGACAGTGGTGTGTGTGTGTGAGACAGTGGTGTGTGTGTGTGAGACAGTGGTGTGTGTGTGAGAGACAGTGGTGTGTGTGTGTGAGACAGTGGTGTGTGTGTGAGACAGTGGTGTGTGTGTGAGAGACAGTGGTGTGTGTGTGTGAGAGAGTGGTGTGTGTGTGAGAGACAGTGGTGTGTGTGTGTGAGACAGTGGTGTGTGTGTGTGAGACAGTGGTGTGTGAGTGAGAGACAGTGGTGTGTGTGTGTGAGACAGTGGCGTGTGTGTGTGAGACAGTGGTGTGTGTGTGAGACAGTGGTGTGTGTGTGAGACGGTGGTGTGTGTATGAGACAGTGGTGTGTGTGTGTGAGAGAGTGGTGTGTGTGTGAGACAGTGGTGTGTGTGTGTGAGACAGTGGTGTGTGTGTGTGAGAGACAGTGGTGTGGGTGTGTGAGACAGTGTCTGTGTGTGACAGTGTCTGTGTGTGACAGTGTCTGTGTGTGAGACAGTGGCGTGTGTGTGTGAGACAGTGGTGTGTGTGTGTGAGACATTGGTGTGTGTGTGAGAGACAGTGGTGTGTGTGTGTGAGACAGTGGTGTGTGTGTGAGACAGTGGTGTGTGTGTGTGAGACAGTGGTGTGTGTGTGTGAGAGAGTGGTGTGTGTGTGAGACAGTGGTGTGTGTGTGTGAGACAGTGGTGTGTGTGAGAGACAGTGGTGTGTGTGTGAGAGACAGTGACAGTGTGTGTTTGAGACAGTGTCTGTGTGTGACAGTGTCTGTGTGTGACAGTGTCTGTGTGTGAGACAGTGGCGTGTGTGTGTGAGACAGTGGTGTGTGTGTGTGAGACAGTGGTGTGTGTATGAGAGACAGTGGTGTGTGTGTGTGAGACAGTGGCGTGTGTGTGTGAGACAGTGGTGTGTGTGTGTGAGACAGTGGCGTGTGTGTGTGAGACAGTGGTGTGTGTGTGAGAGACAGTGGTGTGTGTGTGAGAGACAGTGACAGTGTGTGTTTGAGACAGTGTCTGTGTGTGACAGTGTCTGTGTGTGACAGTGTCTGTGTGTGAGACAGTGGTGTGTGTGTGTGAGACAGTGGCGTGTATGTGTGAGACAGTGGTGTGTGTGTGTGAGACAGTGGTGTGTGTGTGAGACAGTGGTGTGTGTGTGTGAGACAGTGGTGTGTGTGTGAGAGACAGTGGTGTGTGTGTGTGAGACAGTGGTGTGTGTGTGAGACAGTGGTGTGTGTGTGTGAGACAGTGGTGTGTGTGTGTGAGACAGTGGTGTGTGTGTGTGAGACAGTGGCGTGTGTGTGAGACAGTGGTGTGTGTGTGAGAAAGTAGTGTGTATGTGAGACAGTGGTGTGTGTGTGAGACAGTGGTGTGTGTGTGTGAGACAGTGGTGTGTATGTGAGAGACAGTGGTGTGTGTGTGAGAGACAGTGACAGTGTGTGTTTGAGACAGTGTCTGTGTGTGACAGTGTCTGTGTGTGACAGTGTCTGTGTGTGAGACAGTGGCGTGTGTGTGTGAGACAGTGGCGTGTGTGTGTGAGACAGTGGTGTGTGTGTGTGAGACAGTGGTGTGTGTGTGTCAGACAGTGGTGTGTGTGTGTGAGACAGTGACGTGTGTGTGTGTGAGACAGTGGTGTGTGTGTGAGAGACAGTGGTGTGTGTGTGTGTGAGACAGTGGTGTGTGTGTGTGTGAGACAGTGGCGTGTGTGTGAGAGACAGTGGTGTGTGTGTGTGTGACAGTGGTGTGTGTGTGTGAGACAGTGGCGTGTGTGTGAGACAGTGGTGTGTGTGTGAGAAAGTAGTGTGTATGTGAGACAGTGGTGTGTGTGTGAGAGACAGTGGTGTGTGTGTGTGAGACAGTGGCGTGTGTGTGAGACAGTGGTGTGTGTGTGAGAAAGTAGTGTGTGTGTGTGAGACAGTGGTGTGTGTGTGAAACAGTGGTGTGTGTGTGAGACAGTGGCGTGTGTGTGAGACGGTGGTGTGTGTGTGTGAGACAGTGGTGTGTGTGTGAGAGATAGTGGTGTGTGTGTGAGAGACAGTGGTGTGTGTGTGAGACAGTGGTGTGTGTGTGAGACGGTGGTGTGCGTGTGAGACAGTGGTGTGTGTGTGAGACAGTGGTGTGTGTGTGTGAGACAGTGGTGTGTGTGTGAAACGGTGGTGTGTGTGTGAGACAGTGGCGTGTGTGTGAGACAGTGGTGTGTGTGTGAGACAGTGGCATGTGTGTGAGACAGTGGTGTGTGTGTGTGAGACAGTGGTGTGTGTGTGAGAGACAGTGGTGTGTGTGTGAGACAGTGTTGTGTGTGTGAGACGGTGGTGTGTGTGTGAGACAGTGGCGTATGTGTGTGTGAGACAGTGGTGTGTGTGTGAGACGGTGGTGTGTGTGTGTGAGACGGTGGTGTGTGTGTGAGACAGTGGTGTGTGTGTGAGACAGTGGCGTGTGTGTGAGACAGTGGTGTGTGTGTGAGACGGTGGTGTGTGTGTTTGAGACAGTGGTGTGTGTGTGAGACAGTGGCGTGTGTGTGAGACAGTGGTGTGTGTGTGTGTGTGAGACAGTGGTGTGTGTGTGAGAGACAGTGGTGTGTGTGTGTGTGAGACGGTGGTGTGTGTGTGAGACAGTGGCGTGTGTGTGAGACAGTGGTGTGTGTGTGAGACAGTGGTGTGTGTGTGTGTGAGACAGTGGTGTGTGTGTGAGAGACAGTGGTGTGTGTGTGTGTGAGACAGTGGTGTGTGTGTGAGACAGTGGCGTGTGTGTGAGACAGTGGTGTGTGTGTGTGAGACAGTGGTGTGTGTGTGAGAGACAGTGGTGTGTGTGTGCGTGAGACAGTGGTGTATGTGTGAGAGACAGTGGTGTGTGTGTGTGAGACAGTGGCGTGTGTGTGTGAGACAGTGGTGTGTGTGTGTGTGAGACAGTGGTGTGTGTGTGTGAGACAGTGGCGTGTGTGTGAGACAGTGGCGTGTGTGTGAGAAAGTGGTGTGTGTGTGTGAGACAGTGGCGTGTGTGTGTGAGACAGTGGTGTGTGTGTGTGTGAGACAGTGGTGCCTGTGTGTGAGACAGTGGTGTGTGTGTGAGACGGTGGTGTGTGTGTGTGAGACAGTGGTGTGTGTGTGTGAGACAGTGGCGTGTGTGTGAGACAGTGGTGTGTGTGTGAGACAGTGGTGTGTGTGTGTGTGGGACAGTGGTGTGTGTGTGAGAGACAGTGGTGTGTGTGTGTGAGACAGTGGTGTGTGTGTGAGACGGTGGTGTGTGTGTGAGACAGTGGCGTGTGTGTGAGACAGTGGTGTGTGTGTGTGAGACAGTGGTGTGTGTGTGAGACAGTGGCGTGTGTGTGAGAAAGTGGTGTGTGTGTGTGAGACAGTGGTGTGTGTGTGTGAGACAGTGGTGTGTGTGTGTGTGAGACAGTGGTGTGTGTGTGAGACAGTGGCGTGTGTGTGAGAAAGTGGTGTGTGTGTGTGAGACAGTGGTGTGTGTGTGTGAGACAGCGGCGTGTGTGTGAGAAAGAGGTGTGTGTGTGTGTGAGACAGTGGTGTGTGTGTGAGACAGTGGCGTGTGTGTGAGAAAGTGGTGTGTGTGTGTGAGACAGTGGTGTGTGTGTGTGAGACAGCGGCGTGTGTGTGTGAGACAGTGGCGTGTGTGTGAGACGGTGGTGTGTGTGTGAGACAGTGGCATGTGTGTGAGAAAGTGGTGTGTGTGTGTGTGAGACAGTGGTGTGTGTGTGTGAGACAGCGGCGTGTGTGTGTGAGACAGTGGCATGTGTGTGAGAAAGTGGTGTGTGTGTGTGTGAGACAGTGGTGTGTGTGTGTGAGACAGCGGCGTGTGTGTGTGAGACAGTGGCGTGTGTGTGAGACGGTGGTGTGTGTGTGAGACAGTGGTGTGTGTGTGTGAGACAGTGGTGTGTGTGTGAGAGACAGTGGTGTGTGTGTGAGAGACAGTGACAGTGTGTGTTTGACACAGTGTCTGTGTGTGACAGTGTCTGTGTGTGAGACAGTGGCGTGTGTGTGAGACAGTGGTGTGTGTGTGAGACAGTGGTGTGTGTGTGAGACAGTGGTGTGTGTGTGTGAGACAGTGGTGTGTGTGTGAGAGACAGTGGTGTGTGTGTGAGAGACAGTGACAGTGTGTGTTTGACACAGTGTCTGTGTGTGACAGTGTCTGTGTGTGAGACAGTGGTGTGTGTGCGTGAGACAGTGGTGTGTGTGTGTGAGACAGTGGTGTGTGTGTGAGAGACAGTGGTGTGTGTGTGTGAGACAGTGGTGTGTGCGTGAGACAGTGGTGTGTGTGTGTTAGACAGTGGTGTGTGTGTGTGAGAGAGTGGTGTGTGTTTGAGAGACAGTGGTGTGTGTGTGTGAGACAGTGGTGTGTGTGTGTGAGACAGTGGTGTGTGTGTGAGAGACAGTGGTGTGTGTGTGTGAGACAGTGGTGTGTGTGTGAGACAGTGGTGTGTGTGTGTGAGACAGTGGTGTGTGTGTGTGAGAGAGTGGTGTGTGTGTGAGAGACAGTGGTGTGTGTGTGTGAGACAGTGGTGTGTGTGTGTGAGACAGTGGTGTGTGAGTGAGAGACAGTGGTGTGTGTGTGTGAGACAGTGGCGTGTGTGTGTGAGACAGTGGTGTGTGTGTGAGACAGTGGTGTGTGTGTGAGACGGTGGTGTGTGTATGAGACAGTGGTGTGTGTGTGTGAGAGAGTGGTGTGTGTGTGAGACAGTGGTGTGTGTGTGTGAGACAGTGGTGTGTGTGTGTGAGAGACAGTGGTGTGGGTGTGTGAGACAGTGTCTGTGTGTGACAGTGTCTGTGTGTGACAGTGTCTGTGTGTGAGACAGTGGCGTGTGTGTGTGAGACAGTGGTGTGTGTGTGTGAGACATTGGTGTGTGTGTGAGAGACAGTGGTGTGTGTGTGTGAGACAGTGGTGTGTGTGTGAGACAGTGGTGTGTGTGTGTGAGACAGTGGTGTGTGTGTGAGAGAGTGGTGTGTGTGTGAGACAGTGGTGTGTGTGTGTGAGACAGTGGTGTGTGTGAGAGACAGTGGTGTGTGTGTGAGAGACAGTGACAGTGTGTGTTTGAGACAGTGTCTGTGTGTGACAGTGTCTGTGTGTGACAGTGTCTGTGTGTGAGACAGTGGCGTGTGTGTGTGAGACAGTGGTGTGTGTGTGTGAGACAGTGGTGTGTGTATGAGAGACAGTGGTGTGTGTGTGTGAGACAGTGGCGTGTGTGTGTGAGACAGTGGTGTGTGTGTGTGAGACAGTGGCGTGTGTGTGTGAGACAGTGGTGTGTGTGTGAGAGACAGTGGTGTGTGTGTGAGAGACAGTGACAGTGTGTGTTTGAGACAGTGTCTGTGTGTGACAGTGTCTGTGTGTGACAGTGTCTGTGTGTGAGACAGTGGTGTGTGTGTGTGAGACAGTGGCGTGTATGTGTGAGACAGTGGTGTGTGTGTGTGAGACAGTGGTGTGTGTGTGAGACAGTGGTGTGTGTGTGTGAGACAGTGGTGTGTGTGTGAGAGACAGTGGTGTGTGTGTGTGAGACAGTGGTGTGTGTGTGAGACAGTGGTGTGTGTGTGTGAGACAGTGGTGTGTGTGTGTGAGACAGTGGTGTGTGTGTGTGAGACAGTGGCGTGTGTGTGAGACAGTGGTGTGTGTGTGAGAAAGTAGTGTGTATGTGAGACAGTGGTGTGTGTGTGAGACAGTGGTGTGTGTGTGTGAGACAGTGGTGTGTATGTGAGAGACAGTGGTGTGTGTGTGAGAGACAGTGACAGTGTGTGTTTGAGACAGTGTCTGTGTGTGACAGTGTCTGTGTGTGACAGTGTCTGTGTGTGAGACAGTGGCGTGTGTGTGTGAGACAGTGGCGTGTGTGTGTGAGACAGTGGTGTGTGTGTGTGAGACAGTGGTGTGTGTGTGTCAGACAGTGGTGTGTGTGTGTGAGACAGTGACGTGTGTGTGTGTGAGACAGTGGTGTGTGTGTGAGAGACAGTGGTGTGTGTGTGTGTGAGACAGTGGTGTGTGTGTGTGTGAGACAGTGGCGTGTGTGTGAGAGACAGTGGTGTGTGTGTGTGTGACAGTGGTGTGTGTGTGTGAGACAGTGGCGTGTGTGTGAGACAGTGGTGTGTGTGTGAGAAAGTAGTGTGTATGTGAGACAGTGGTGTGTGTGTGAGAGACAGTGGTGTGTGTGTGTGAGACAGTGGCGTGTGTGTGAGACAGTGGTGTGTGTGTGAGAAAGTAGTGTGTGTGTGTGAGACAGTGGTGTGTGTGTGAAACAGTGGTGTGTGTGTGAGACAGTGGCGTGTGTGTGAGACGGTGGTGTGTGTGTGTGAGACAGTGGTGTGTGTGTGAGAGATAGTGGTGTGTGTGTGAGAGACAGTGGTGTGTGTGTGAGACAGTGGTGTGTGTGTGAGACGGTGGTGTGCGTGTGAGACAGTGGTGTGTGTGTGAGACAGTGGTGTGTGTGTGTGAGACAGTGGTGTGTGTGTGAAACGGTGGTGTGTGTGTGAGACAGTGGCGTGTGTGTGAGACAGTGGTGTGTGTGTGAGACAGTGGCATGTGTGTGAGACAGTGGTGTGTGTGTGTGAGACAGTGGTGTGTGTGTGAGAGACAGTGGTGTGTGTGTGAGACAGTGTTGTGTGTGTGAGACGGTGGTGTGTGTGTGAGACAGTGGCGTATGTGTGTGTGAGACAGTGGTGTGTGTGTGAGACGGTGGTGTGTGTGTGTGAGACGGTGGTGTGTGTGTGAGACAGTGGTGTGTGTGTGAGACAGTGGCGTGTGTGTGAGACAGTGGTGTGTGTGTGAGACGGTGGTGTGTGTGTTTGAGACAGTGGTGTGTGTGTGAGACAGTGGCGTGTGTGTGAGACAGTGGTGTGTGTGTGTGTGTGAGACAGTGGTGTGTGTGTGAGAGACAGTGGTGTGTGTGTGTGTGAGACGGTGGTGTGTGTGTGAGACAGTGGCGTGTGTGTGAGACAGTGGTGTGTGTGTGAGACAGTGGTGTGTGTGTGTGTGAGACAGTGGTGTGTGTGTGAGAGACAGTGGTGTGTGTGTGTGTGAGACAGTGGTGTGTGTGTGAGACAGTGGCGTGTGTGTGAGACAGTGGTGTGTGTGTGTGAGACAGTGGTGTGTGTGTGAGAGACAGTGGTGTGTGTGTGTGTGAGACAGTGGCGTGTGTGTGAGACAGTGGCGTGTGTGTGAGACAGTGGTGTGTGTGTGCGTGAGACAGTGGTGTATGTGTGAGAGACAGTGGTGTGTGTGTGTGAGACAGTGGCGTGTGTGTGTGAGACAGTGGTGTGTGTGTGTGTGAGACAGTGGTGTGTGTGTGTGAGACAGTGGCGTGTGTGTGAGACAGTGGCGTGTGTGTGAGAAAGTGGTGTGTGTGTGTGAGACAGTGGCGTGTGTGTGTGAGACAGTGGTGTGTGTGTGTGTGAGACAGTGGTGCCTGTGTGTGAGACAGTGGTGTGTGTGTGTGAGACAGTGGTGTGTGTGTGTGAGACAGTGGCGTGTGTGTGAGACAGTGGTGTGTGTGTGAGACAGTGGTGTGTGTGTGTGTGGGACAGTGGTGTGTGTGTGAGAGACAGTGGTGTGTGTGTGTGAGACAGTGGTGTGTGTGTGAGACGGTGGTGTGTGTGTGAGACAGTGGCGTGTGTGTGAGACAGTGGTGTGTGTGTGTGAGACAGTGGTGTGTGTGTGAGACAGTGGCGTGTGTGTGAGAAAGTGGTGTGTGTGTGTGAGACAGTGGTGTGTGTGTGTGAGACAGTGGTGTGTGTGTGTGTGAGACAGTGGTGTGTGTGTGAGACAGTGGTGTGTGTGTGTGAGACAGTGGTGTGTGTGTGAGACGGTGGTGTGTGTGTGAGACAGTGGCGTGTGTGTGAGACAGTGGTGTGTGTGTGTGAGACAGTGGTGTGTGTGTGAGACAGTGGCGTGTGTGTGAGAAAGTGGTGTGTGTGTGTGAGACAGTGGTGTGTGTGTGTGAGACAGCGGCGTGTGTGTGTGAGACAGTGGCGTGTGTGTGAGACGGTGGTGTGTGTGTGAGACAGTGGCGTGTGTGTGAGACAGTGGTGTGTGTGTGAGACAGTGGCGTGTGTGTGAGAAAGTGGTGTGTGTGTGTGTGAGACAGTGGTGTGTGTGTGTGAGACAGCGGCGTGTGTGTGTGAGACAGTGGCGTGTGTGTGAGACGGTGGTGTGTGTGTGAGACAGTGGCGTGTGTGTGAGACAGTGGCGTGTGTGTGCGAGACTGCGGCCTGTGTGTGCGAGACTGTGGTATGTGTGTGAGACCGTGCTGGCCTGTGATTTTCAGACTTGGTTCGTTTGGATCGGGCTGGTCTGGGTTGGGTTGGATCGAGCTGGTCTGGGTTGGATCGGGCTGGTCTGGGTTGGGTTGGATCGGGCTGGTCTGGGTTGGGTTGGATCGGGCTGGTCTGGTCTGGGTTGGATTGCGCTGGTCTGGGTTGGATTGGGCTGGTCTGGTCTGGGTTGGATCGGGCTGGTCTCGTCTGGGTTGGATTGGGCTGGTCTGTCTGGGTTGGATCGGGCTGGTCTGGTCTGGGTTGGGTTGGATCGGGCTTGTCTGGTCTGGGTTGGATCGGGCTGGTCTGTCTGGGTTGGATCGGGCTGGTCTGGTCTGGGTTGGGTTGGATCGGGCTGGTCTGGTCTGGATTGGATCGGGCTGGTCTGTCTGGGTTGGATTGGGCTGGTCTGGTCTGGGTTGGGTTGGATCGGGCTGGTCTGGTCTGGGTTGGATCGGGCTGGTCTGTCTGGGTTGGATCGGGCTGGTCTGGTCTGGGTTGGGTTGGATCGGGCTGGTCTGGTCTGGATTGGATCGGGCTGGTCTGTCTGGGTTGGATTGGGCTGGTCTGGTCTGGGTTGGGTCGGGCTTGTCTGGTCTGGGTTGGATTGGGCTGGTCTGGGTTGGGTTGGGTCGGGCTGGTCTGGTCTGGGTTGGATCGGGCCTGTCTGTGTTGGGTTGGATCGGACTGGTCTGGGTTGGGTTGGAGCAGGCTGGTTTGGTCTGGGTTGGATCGGGCTGGTCTGGTCTGGGTTGAGTCGGGCTGGTCTGGTCTAGGTTGGATCGGGCTGGTCTGGGTTGGGTTGGATCGGGCTGGTCCGGGTTGGATCGGGCTGGTCTGGGTTGGATCGCGCTGGTCTGGGTTGGGTTGGATTGGGCTGGTCCGGGTTGGATCGGGCTGGTCTGGGTTGGATTGGGCTGGTCTGGGTTGGGTTGGATTGGGCTTGTCTGGGTTGGGTTGGATCGGGCTGGTCTGGGTTGGGTTGGAGCGGGCTGGTCTGGGTTGGCTTGGATCGGGTTGGTCTGGGTTGGGTTGGATCGGGCTGGTCTGGGTTGGGTTGGATCGGGCTGGTCTGGGTTGGGTTGGAGCGGGCTGGTCTGGGTTGGGTTGGATCGGGCTGGTCTGGTCTGGGTTGGATCGGGCTGGTCTGTGTTGGGTTGGATCGGGCTGGTCTGGGTTGGGTTGGATCGGGCTGGTCGGGGTTGGGTTGGATCGGGCTGGTCTGGGTTGGATCGGGCTGGTCTGGGTTGGATTGGGCTGGTCTGGGTTGGGTTGGATTGGGCTGGTCTGGGTTGGGTTGGATCGGGCTGGTCCGGGTTGGATCGGGCTGGTCTGGGTTGGATCGGGCTGGTCTGGGTTGGGTTGGATTGGGCTGGTCTGGGTTGGATCGGGCTGGTCTGGGTTGGATTGGGCTGGTCTGAGTTGGGTTGGAGCGGGCTGGTCTGGGTTGGGTTGGGCTGGTCTGAGTTGGGTTGGATCGGGCTGGTCTGGGTTGGGTTGGAGCGGGCTGGTCTAGGTTGGGTTGGATCGGGCTGGTCTGGGTTGGGTTGGAGCGGGCTGGTCTGGGTTGGGTTGGAGCGGGCTGCTCTGGTCTGGGTTGAATCGGCCTGGTCTGGGTTGGGTTGGATCGGGCTGGTCTGGGTTGGGTTGGATCGGGCTGGTCTGGGTTGGGTTGGATCGGGCTGGTCCGGGTTGGATCGGGCTGGTCTGGGTTGGATCGGGCTGGTCTGGGTTGGGTTGGATTGGGCTGGTCTGGGTTGGATCGGGCTGGTCTGGGTTGGATTGGGCTGGTCTGAGTTGGGTTGGAGCGGGCTGGTCTGGGTTGGGTTGGATCGGGCTGGTCTGGTCTGGGTTGGATCGGGCTGGTCTGTGTTGGGTTGGATCGGGCTGGTCTGGGTTGGGTTGGATCGGGCTGGTCGGGGTTGGGTTGGATCGGGCTGGTCTGGGTTGGATCGGGCTGGTCTGGGTTGGATTGGGCTGGTCTGGGTTGGGTTGGATTGGGCTGGTCTGGGTTGGGTTGGATCGGGCTGGTCGGGGTTGGGTTGGATCGGGCTGGTCTGGGTTGGATCGGGCTGGTCTGGGTTGGATTGGGCTGGTCTGGGTTGGGTTGGATTGGGCTGGTCTGGGTTGGGTTGGATCGGGCTGGTCTGGGTTGGGTTGGATCGGGCTGGTCTGGTCTGGGTTGAATCGGCCTGGTCTGGGTTGGGTTGGATCGGGCTGGTCTGGTCTGGGTTGAATCGGCCTGGTCTGGGTTGGGTTGGATCGGGCTGGTCTAGTCTGGGTTGGATCGGGCTGGTCTGGGTTGGATTGGGCTGGTCTGAGTTGGGTTGGATCGGGCTGGTCTGGGTTGGGTTGGAGCGGGCTGGTCTAGGTTGGGTTGGATCGGGCTGGTCTGGGTTGGGTTGGAGCGGGCTGGTCTGGGTTGGGTTGGAGCGGGCTGCTCTGGTCTGGGTTGAATCGGCCTGGTCTGGGTTGGGTTGGATCGGGCTGGTCTGGGTTGGGTTGGATCGGGCTGGTCTGGGTTGGGTTGGATCGGGCTGGTCCGGGTTGGATCGGGCTGGTCTGGGTTGGATCGGGCTGGTCTGGGTTGGGTTGGATTGGGCTGGTCTGGGTTGGATCGGGCTGGTCTGGGTTGGATTGGGCTGGTCTGAGTTGGGTTGGATTGGGCTGGTCTGGGTTGGGTTGGATCGGGCTGGTCTGGGTTGGGTTGGATTGGGCTGGTCTGGGTTGGGTTGGATTGGGCTGGTCTGGGTTGGATCGGGCTGGTCTGGGTTGGGTTGGATCGGGCTGGTCTGGGTTGGGTTGGATCGGGCTGGTCTGGGTTGGGTTGGATTGGGCTGGTCTGGGTTGGATCGGGCTGGTCTGGGTTGGATCGGGCTGGTCTGGGTTGGATCGGGCTGGTCTGGGTTGGATCGGGCTGGTCTGGGTTAGATCGGACTGGTCTGGGTTGGATCGGGCTGGTCTGGGTTGGGTTGGATCGGGTTGTCAATATCTGTCTGGGGAACATGGGGAATTGGGTTGGGGAGAGGATTGGTGATGTGTACGGATTGTTGAGTTTACCTAAGTTTACCTGAGCTGGTCTGGGAGCAAGATGTGGTGTCGAAGTATTTGAATGGTGATTGGTTTGAGGTCGGTAACACTGGGCTTTTGGGAGAGTTTGGTAAGACCTCGTTGTTGAGTGAGTATTTGTGAGAAAAGTCAAGTTGGCTGATTGAATCGAGCCCTGTCTGGTTTGGGTGAGTATGTTCAGCAGAAAATCAGGAAGGTCTGTATATGTGCTGATCTCTGGGTTATGGAGACATTGAGAGAGAACCCTTTAATTCACAAAACTTAAATTCATTAAGTTAAAATAATTATATTTGTAGCATGTTTTATGGGGAAATATATCAGCAGAAGTGTGTGTGTGTGTGTGTGTGTGTGTGTGTGTGTGTGAAAGTGGATTGATTGAAGGAAGGATGCTAATTATCTCTATGTTTAATTTCAGTAAAGATTACCATCACATTTCACCCAAAATCCCACGTCCACAGTTTAACAAAATGAAGATTTTTCCAGCATTCAACAAATCAATTGTACTTTCTGGTGTTTGAGCTTGGTAACATATAGTTTTGAAATGTAGAGTATGTCTCAAGGAAAGGATGAATAGTGTGTATTATACTGACCATCAGAAATATCTCTCTTTGTTTCATACATAGAACAAAGAACAAAGAAAATTTACTGCCCAGGAACAGGCCCTTCGGCCCTCCAAGCCTGAGCCGATCCAAATCTACTGTCTAAACCTGTCGGTTAATTCCTAATCATCTGTATCCCTCTGCTCCCCACCTTCTCATACATCTGTCCAGACGCATCTTCAATGAATCTACCGTTAACCCTGTATTCCGCATTCTTATTTGTCCTTCCAAAATGGACAACCTCACACTTGACAGGGTTGAACTCCATCTGCCACTCCTCAGCCCAGCTCTGCTTCATATCTAAGTCTCTTTGCAGCCTACAACAGCCCTCCTCACTATCCACAACTCCACCAATCTTCGTATCATCTGCAAATTTACTGACCCACCCTTCGACTCCCTCTTCCAAGTCATTAATAAAAATTACAAACAGCAGAGGACCCAGAACTGATCCCTGCAGAACTCCACTTGTAATTGGGCTCCAGGCTGAATATTTACCATCTACCACCACTCTCTGATTTTGACCGGTTAGCCAGTTTTCTATCCAATTGGCCAAACTTCCCACTATCCCATGCCTCCTGACTTTCCGCATAAGCCTACCATGGGGAACCTTATCAAATGCCTTACTAAAATCCATGTACACTACATCCACTGCTCTACCCTCATCCACATGCTTGGTCACCTCCTCGAAGAATTCAATAAGACTTGTAAGGCAAGACCTACCCTTCACAAATCCGTGTTGGCTGTCCCTAATCAAGCAGTGTCTTTCCAGATACTCGTAAATCCTATCCCTCAGTACCCTTTCCATTACTTTGCCTACCACCGAAGTAAGACTAACTGGCCTGTAATTCCCGGGGTTATCCCTATTCCCTTTTTTGAACAGGGGCACAACATTCGCCACTCTCCAGTCCCCTGGTACCACCCCCATTGACAGTGAAGATGAAAAGATCATTGCCAACGGATCTGCAATTTCCTCTCTTGCTTCCCACATAATCCTAGTATATATCCCGTCAGGCCCGGGGGACTTGTCTGTCCTCAAGTTGTTCAAAATGCCCAACACATCTTCCTTCCTAACAAGTATCTCTTCTAGCTTACGAGTCCGTTTCACACTCTCCTCTTCAACAATACAGTCCCTCTCGTTTGTAAATACTGAAGAAAATTACTCATTCAAGACCTCTCCTATCTCTTCCGACTCAATACACAGTCTCCCACTACTGTCCTTGATCAGACCTACTCTCATTCACGTCATTCTCATGTTTCTCACATACGCATAAAATGCCTTGGGGTTATCCTTGATCCTATCCGCCAAGGATTTTTCATGCCCTCTCTTAGTTCTCCTAATCCCTTTCTTCAGCTCCCTCTTGGCTATCCTGTATCCCTCCACTGCTCTGTCTGAACCTTGTTTCCTCAACCTTATGTAAGCCTCCTTCTTCCTCTTTACAAGACATTCAACCTCCCTCGTCAACCAAGGTTCCCTCACACGTCCATCACTTTCCTGCCTGATCGGTACATACATATCAAGGACACGTCGTATCTGTTCCTTGAAAAAGTTCCACATTTCCACCACATCCTTCCCTGACAGCCTGTGCTCCCAACGTATGCTCCTCAGATCCTGTCTTACAGCATCGTATTTACCTTCCCCCAATTGTAAAACCTACCATGTTGCACCAATCTCTCTCCATAACCAAGGTGAAAGTCACAGAATTGTGGTCACCATCACCAAAATGCTCACCCACTAACAAGCCCATCACTTGTCCCAATTCGTTACCAAGTACCAAATCCAATATGGCCTCCCCTCTGGTTGGACAATCTACATACTGAGTTAGAAAAGCTTCCTGGACACACTGCACAAACACCGCCCCATCCAATCTACTTGATCTAAAGAGCTTCCAATCAATATTTGGGAAGTTGAAGTCGCCCATGACTACGACCCTGTGGCTTCTGCACCTTTCCAAAATCTGTTTCCCAATCTGTTTCTCCACATCTCTGCTGCTATTGGGGGGCCTATAATAAACACCCAACAAGGTGACTGCACCTTTCCTATTTCTGACTTCAGCCCATACTACCTCCAGAGGCAGATCCCCCTCAAACTTCCTTTCTGCAGCCGTTATACCATTTCTAATTAGCAATGCCACCCCCCCCCCCCCTCCTTTTTTACCACCCTCCCTAATCTTACTGAAACATCTGTAACCAGGAACCTCCAACAGCCATTCCTGTCCCTCATCTATCCATGTTTCCGTGATGGCCACAACATCGTAGTCCCAGGTACCGATCCACGCCTTAAGTTCACCCACCTTATTTCTGATACTCCTTGCATTGAAGTATACGCACTTGAGCCCATCTCTGTGTCCGCATGTAGTCCCTGTCAGTGCTACCTTCTCCACAGCCTCCCTACAGTCTTGGACATCCTGACACACAGCTAGCTTACTTGCTGGACAAGTCCGGATCCCATCCCCCTGCCAAATTAGTTTAAACCCCCCTGAAGAGTGCTAGCAAACCTACCTCCCAGGATGTAGGTGCCCTTCTGGTTCAGGTGCAACCCGTCCTGTTTGTACAGGTCCCACCTTCCCCAGAATGCAGTCCAATTGTCCAAATATCTGAAACCCTCCCTCCTACACAATCCTTGCAGCCACGTGTTCAACTGCACTCTCTCCCTATTCCTTGCCTCACTCACGTGGCACCGACAACAACCCAGAGATGATGACTCTGTCCATCCTAGCTTTTAGCTTCCAGCCTAACTCCCTGAGCTCCTGAATGCCCTCCCCACCCCTCTTCCTACCTATGTCATTGGTGCCAATGTGAATCACGACTTCTGGCTGCACACCCTCCCCCTTAAGGATTCTGAAGACACGGTCCGAGACGTCTCGGACCCTGGCATGCGGGAGGCAATTTGTCTGGATTGAAATCCATCTGCCACTTTTCTGCCTAACTCTACAGTCTATCTATATCCTCCTGTATTCTCTGACAGGCCCTTATGGTTTCTGCTACTCCACCAATCTTCATGTCATCTGCAAACCTGCTGATCATACCAACAGTGCCCTCTTCCAAATCATTTATGTATATTACAAACAGCAGTGGCCCCAACACTGACCCCTGTGGAACACCACTGGGCACCTTTCTCCATTTTGAGAAACTCCCTTCAGCTACTCCTCCCTGTCTCCTGCTGCTCAACCAGTCCTTTATCCACCTGCTAGAACACCCTGCACACTATGTGGCATCAATAATCAATGCCTTTGAACTAGACACAGCATTATGACAGTGAAGTTTGCACTGACACAGCCAAGTGTGTCAGACCTTGAGATGCTGG